>NC_134269.1:215331629-215631629 GCF_031893055.1 Leptodactylus fuscus | reverse complement strand
GCAGCGTGTAGCTGTAAATTACAGCTCACACAGACTCCTGATGCTGCCGGCCAAACCCCTAGGGTGCCATGATCACTATGGATCATGGCACCATAAGGGTTAAACAGCGGGGGTTGGTGCAATCACCGTCCCTGCTGCTACAGGGGAAGCCTGGCTGTCAGATACAGCCGGCCTCCCGTGGAGATCGCACGGGCTCTGCTTCTGAGCCCGTGCAATCTCAATCACGTACAGGCACGTGGGAATGCGGGAACTAACCACATTCCCTGACGTACAGGTATGTGATTTAGCGTTAAGGGGTTAAAAGGCAACAAAAACAAAAAACTGGTTGTTTTACGTAAAGTACATTCTGTCTATACTGCATGTATAACGCTTAGACTATCGATTCAATCTGAGTACAGCAAGTAAAGTGTATATTAGGAATCTACTAGGACCCTTGCTCTTAAAGTCTGGAATTTGTTTTGGCAACTTACAGGGGTTGTCCAAGAATCAAAAACTCAATAAAACATTTTTATTAAAAAAAAAAAAAAAAGGAAAATTAACCCATTAACCCACACAAATACAGGGAGAACATACAAACTACTTGCACATGTTGTCCTTGATTGGATTTGAACCCAGGACTCCAGAGCTACAAGGCCACTCTGCTGCCTTTTAAGGATTAAGTACACACTTTGCTGGCATATACTTGTATCTTCTATATGAATACACAGGAGTACTTTATGGATATGTAGGGGGAGATTTATTAAGACTGGCGGAGGGTGCACCACATTTATGTCATGGCGTGTATCTACTCTGCCACATTGTGAGCCTGGTGTAAAAATGGGTTAGAGTTACGTAAAAGCCTTCTGGGCCTGCTTGCATGACTGTTCATAAGATTTAAATTTGGAGCTTGGGCGCTGTCTGACTTGGAAAGGTGTCATCTATCACTTTTTCTTAACTTACTTGCATAGTCTTCCTTTCTCTTATATAAGAAAATGTCATAAACATTTGGATCTATGCTACAAGAACGATGAATGATGATAATATTTCCATAGGGAACCAATGTATATAATTCTTTACATAATTGGTATTGCTGACAAAGTCTCATATTAATGGTAAAGAATGAAAAATGTTATCTCATCATGGTAATAAATAACCATCCTCATACCTTATACCCTTACACCTTATATCTTATATCCTAATACCTTATACCCTTACACCTTATATCTTATATCCTAATACCTTATACCTTATACCCTTACACCTTATATCTTATATCCTAATACCTTATACCTTATACCCTTACACCTTATATCTTATATCCTAATACCTTATACCTTATACCCTTACACCTTATATCTTATATCCTAATTATCTTATATGATAGATCCTAATACCTTACATCTTATATCCTTACTAGAGATGAGTGAGTACTATTTGAAACAGTAGTTGCGAATAGCACGCCCCCATAGGAATGAATGGAAGCGGCCGGCATGCAAGGGTTTAAGCGGCAGGACGCCGGCCCCGGATGCGTGCCAGCTGCATCCATTCATTCCTATGGGGGCGTGCTATTCACAACTACCATTGCAAATAGTACTCGCTCATCTCTCATTCCTTCCACCGTATATCCTAATACCTTATATCTTATATCCTTATACCTTATATTGTACATGCATATACACATGTATACAAATGCAAAACCTACATCAGCCCTCTGTAAATCGCACTAAGACCCATTTATAATGACTAAATCACTGCTTTTTTGTAATAGACTAGAAAATACTAACGGTGTATTTTGCCTTTAAATGAAATTGATTAAATCAAAGTAATTATTTGTTTTATAAAACATTATAAATACTTTAATTAATATAAAAAGTTAGATTTTATAGTGTTATATATCAAATACAAATAGGGATAGATACATTGTATAAATCAGTAAATACATATCTACTGAGGATAGATTTTTACAACATAATATCTGCATTATTTGCTATCCTTTGAAATAAAACCTTAGCCTGCAGTTCCTTAGTTTTGCCTCACAGCGCCGCTGTTTAACCAGAAAGCAGAAAATGATAGAACTAGAATATATACAAAGGAATATTTATCACTCTAATCCAGATCTGCAAGAGGAGCAACGTCCATTTTCCACAGTCTCTCATTTCATATCAATTTACATCAAAAAGACAAGATTTATCCTGGACCTTTGTCATGGAGATTGGATTATAGGTTTTAGAAGCTCAACATTTTTATTAGGATATTGGCTAAGATGGATCCTTATAATCATGAAGACAAAGGACTCAGATGGCAAGTAACAATCTCTCTCTTATTTTCTTGGCTGTGTCATTCAGTCTCTGGGCAGATTCATTATTCTATTGTAGAAGAAATGAGGAAAGACTCTGTTATAGCAAATATTGCAGATGACCTTGGATTAGATATTAAGCAGCTCTCATCTAGAAAACTGAGGATTGTATCCAGAGCTTCAGAGAGATATTTCTATGTAAATCTGGATAATGGGAATCTGTATATTAAGGACAGGATAGACAGAGAGACATTGTGTGGAGCAGAAGCTTCTTGTTTCTTAACATTCGATGCTGTGGCTGAAAATCCATTAACTGTTTTCAGGGTCAGAGTAGAAATTCAGGATATAAATGACAATTCTCCAATATTTGTCCCTGATGTGTTCTCATTGGAAACAATTGAATTAACCTCCCCTGGAACCAGATTTATTTTAAGGAATGCAGAAGATCCAGATCTTGGTTCTAATTCTGTCCAGACATATAAGCTCAGTGATAACCAGTATTTTACACTCAGTGACGACAGAAATCCAGATGGCAGTACATTTCTAGAGCTTGTTTTAGAAAAACCTCTAGATCGAGAGACCCAAAATATTCATAAGCTTACACTATCAGCTATGGATGGAGGAAATCCTATGAAAACTGGCACGGCTCTGATAAAAATAATTGTTACTGATGTTAATGATAATTTCCCTATATTCAGTAAACAAGTATATAAAGTCAGCGTGAATGAGAATATTCCAGTCAATACTACGATTATTACTATAAGTGCCATTGATAGAGATGAAGGTCAATATTCAGAGATTACGTATTCTTTCAGTAAAACCTCTGGAAACCTCCATTATACAGGGACATTCAGTATTCATCCTGTAAGTGGGGAGATTAAAACGAATGATAGGTTAGATTTTGAGTTAGTCAGAAATTACGAGCTGTCGTTGCAAGCGAAGGATGGAGGAGGCCTTGTGGCGCATTGTAAAGTCTTAATAGAAGTTATAGATGTCAATGACAACCCGCCAGAGATATCCATCACATCATTATCTACTCCAATTCCTGAGGATGCCACAACAGGGACAGTGGTAGCGCTAATAGAAGTTCATGACCAAGATTCTGGAGAAAATGGAGAAGTGGACTGTAAAATTCTAGAAGACGTAGCATTCAACTTAATATTATCAGACGACACTTACTACAGAATTGTCACAACAAGTGAAATGGACAGAGAGCAAATGTCTTCTTATAATATTTCAATTATAGCCACAGACCGAGGGTCACCATCGCTATCCAGTATAAGGACCATCACATTAGAGATATCAGATGTTAACGACAATCCACCAATGTTTACAAAATCTCACTTTGTCACTTACGTGCCAGAAAATAATTTACCAGGGGCCTCGATCTATACTATACAAGCTTCAGATCCGGATACCGGGGACAATGCTAAAATAATTTATTCCATTTCTACCATTACTACAGAAGATCTTCCATTATCATCTTACATCTCCATTAATATAGAGAGCGGAGTTGTCTATGCTCAGAGGACATTTGACTATGAGCAGCTGAAGGAATTTGTAGTTCAAGTGACTGCGATAGACAATGGATCTCCAGCTCTAAGTAGCAACGCAACACTAATGATCCGTATAGTAGACCAGAATGATAACGCACCAAAGATCTTGTACCCATCCCCAGATGGCGGTGGACCGGCTGCATTTGAGATGGTTCCATTTGCTTCTGAACAAGGTTCTTTAATAACTAAGGTGGTGGCAGTGGATTCAGACTCTGGACATAATTCTTGGCTCTCTTATCATTTCATCCAAGCATCAGAACCGTCTCAATTTTTCATTAACGAACACAATGGAGAAATCAGAACTGCCCGAGCGTTTCAGGAGAAGGACATATTGAAGCACAAAGTTGTGGTAATGGTGAAGGATAATGGAGATCCCGCTCTCTCGGCCACTGTCACGCTAAGTCTAATAGTTGCAGATGATTTCCAACAAGTGGTTCCCAAACTCAATACTATCAGTGATATCGGAGATGAAGCCCCCCAGAATAGTTTGCAGTTGTATTTATTAATCGCCCTCGCACTCATTTCTTTCTTGTTCATTATAACTTTACTGTTAGTCGTTATTTCAAAATGTAGAAAGGCGAAAACTTCAACGGCCTTTGGATCTTTCAGTACAAATTTATATCCACCGGTCGATCCCAGGGTGCTCTCTATGTACAGTGATGCAACATTACCTCTACCGTACTCATATAATCTCTGCGTGGCTTTGGACCCATCGGAAAGTGACTTTGCTGTCTCGCAACCAAATCCAAATGTACCTGTTGACAACCTCATTGATGCAGATGACTGTGGACTTGGGAGTGAAGGTTTTAAAGAAGCTTTGCCAATAAGTAATGACAAACAGGTAGGTTTTACTATGGTATATTCTTAAGCCATTAGCCTCCATTTTCATGACTGTGCAAAGCAATAGACACAAAAGTTTTATAAATATTATACCCGTGAAAAATATTATAAGGACATCTCTATTCCATATGACACATTAAGAGGAATATATCACATTTTTAATTAGTTAGGGAAATATGTCACTTTTGATAATCTGAGTTATTGTGAGACTGTAGGGCATTTTTTAACACTATTTTATACACATGACAATGGGAGTTGCCATCTTGCCTCTGCTCTGTTAACAGCATTTAGTGATATGCTTTACAGTATAGTTTTGACCATAGGCAGCAATAGACTGGAGCTGATTGTAGAAGAGTTTACTAGGCATTCTCTGTGTGTGAAGAGGGAGTAGTACGCTGTGAGATCATCTATTGACAATAATGGATGAAGTGATGGGTGTTTTGTCTGTAATATATATGAGGTAACTGCTGCAAAGAAAACCCCTACAAGTGGCAAGTGTCTGTCTATTGTTAGGCTTGGTGGCCAGAGTGAAAAATTGCAGGACACAGATATATACGTGGAAAATGTAACATAAGTATCAAAACATATGTTTAACATATTTAAACAGTGTTTTTTCTCGAACATTAAAATATTACGGGTTGGGCAAGTTAATCCAGGGTTTTATACTGACTGACAGCTTGTTGTCATGAAGAAATGTTTTCCCCTGACATGGTGCAATTGGCATAAGCCTCATGTTTTTTTTTTTTTTCATCTTCTTCAGAATCAACACTATAGGGATATAGGTTGGACTTGATGGACCAGTGTATTCATCCAACTCCATTTACTATGTAACTGTATATCTGAATACACACATGACACACTGATCTCCACTTAACCATTTAGTGACAAAAAAACCAGTTGGTCAGAAACATATAGTCAATGATTCAGGAGCAAAAGTGATTCAATAGCGGAAAAGTATGAAACAAGAAAGAAAGGAGAACACTCACCAAATCTTCCTGAGAATTCTTATACCGTATTATTGCTATAAAAGAAATGACAGCAATAATGGAAGAGATACTCTCGATACAACGTTCTATAGGGGAAACTGTGGGTCATAAATACTGAGTGGGGGCACTGACAGTGGATGGTACAGATGGGATAAAACTGATGGTTGTGTAGAGACAATGTACAGGTAGAGGCTTATGCTGAGCTTTTGCACCATGGCTGTGAGCCTGTACTTTGGCCTTTGCCTAAAAATACTGAAGTTTTTAAGATAAACCTTTAAGGGAAGAAATACAGTCTATACTAAAGATCAGATGACTATTCATTTTGTCCAGTGGTCATACTTGCAGGTCACATGCTTAAATAACAAAAACATAATTGTAATCTAGAACATTTGTGATCACCGTGCCTTTTTTCACTATTTTGCGCTACAAGCATTTGTGGACTGATAGAATCTTTCTTTGGTAATGGTATGGGTTACATAACATATTTGGGCAATATAAATCAAGATTCGACAACTAGGGTAAATATAATTTTCTGTGAGGTTTTTCTGCGGACATTTGTAGTAGTATACAGTATCTGTGCTTCATGCGCCGGATAAACAATTACAAAATGTTGCAAGTCCAAATTTTGTAATAGTTATAAAATGATATGTTTGTATCACAGTCCTATGTATTATTAAACTTATGTGATGAGATTTATCATGCTTATTAGATAAACATTTGTTAAGTATTTTAATCTATAATATCAAAGTTACTTATAAATATATTAGAAAACAAATAATAATAATAATAATAATAATAATAATAATAGTATTGGTTGTCTTTAATTTACAGAAAATAATGATGTTTAATAATGTTGTAGGAATCATCTTTATATCATATTCAGTTTTTTAGGCGGAGAAAATAAGATATAACCTCAAATAAAAAATAGAGGACAAATATTTAAAAAATGTAAACAAACTTCATAAAAATATATCTTTGTACTGTTTTTCAGAAAAATATAATATAAAATATATAATATAATAATATATTAATTATATATATATATATATATATATATATATACATAATATATTTATGCAATAAAGCTTTTTAATAAAAAAAATATAAGTTTTAAGTTTACTTATGATTTTAAATTAAAATATTTTATATATATCAAATTCTCCAAATTCAGTTTTCATAGGCTTCATAGGCTTTAGTATTAAAAGCATGAACCTTTGTCAAGTTTATATTATTTTTCATAAATATTTCCCTTTCTTATTAAGTCATTAGTTTACAAAATAAAAATTAAATAAAAAGTAAAATTAATACAGTTAAGAAACTGAATTTTAAATTATATTTATATAGATTATTTTTAAGTAAATCCCATAGTATTTTTTATTAAAAACTCTAAGATTATTACCTACATAGAATTATTTATTTGAAAATATCAATATAATAAAATAATATCTATTTATTGTGCACAAATTTTATAAAACCATAAAACATTACTTTTTAAACTTTGGTACAAAGGTTTCAATAAAGTAATACATATTTAAGCATATTGGAGAAAAATTGTAAATAATTATCCAAAACTGCAGTTCCTCACTTTTACCTCAGAGCGCCGCTGTTTAACCAATAAGTAAAAGAAAAGAAAATAGAATTTCCCTGGTGATATCAGTATTCATACACTGCAGAGCTGCAAGAACCTCAGACACTTGGATTCTCTCTACAGAAAATGCAGGACATTGGATTTTATTAGGAATTAAGGAATTTTAGGACATTGGATGACAACATCAGACCATCTAAATCTGCAGAAATCAGGAGCAGCAATGAAATCAATTGAACAAATTTACAAAGGACTCAGATGGCAAGTAACAATCTCTCTCTTATTTTCTTGGCTGTGCCATTCAGTCTCTGGGCAGATTCATTATTCTATTGTAGAAGAAATGAGGAAAGACTCTGTTATAGCAAATATTGCAGATGACCTTGGATTAGATATTAAGCAGCTCTCATCTAGAAAACTGAGGATTGTATCCAGAGACTCAGAGAGATATTTCTATGTAAATCTAGATAATGGGAATCTGTATATTAAGGACAGGATAGACAGAGAGACATTGTGTCGGGCAGAAGCTTCATGTTTCCTAGTTTTTGATGCTGTGGTGGAAAATCCATTCAATATTGTTAAGATAAAGGTAGAAATTCAAGATATAAATGATAATTCTCCAGTGTTCTTTCGGGATGAAGTCACATTAAAAACAATTGAATTAACATCAGCAGGAACCAGATTTGCTTTACATACAGCAGAAGATCCAGATATTGGCTCTAATTCTGTCCAGACATATAAGCTCAGTGATAACCAGTATTTTACTCTGAATGAAGACAGAAATCCAGATGGCAGTACATTTCTAGAGCTTGTCCTAGAGAAGCCATTAGACAGAGAGACACAGAGTCTTCATGAGCTCATACTAACAGCTATGGATGGAGGGAAACCTATGAGATCTGGAACTGCTGTAATAAGGATCATTGTTACTGATGTTAATGATAATTTCCCAGTATTCACACAGTCTGTATATAAAGTCAGTGTGAATGAGAATACTCCAGTAAATACTACAATAGTCACTGTGAATTCTACAGACAAGGATGAAGGGGTCAATGGACAGGTCACATATTCCTTTAGCAAGACATCCGGGAATGTCCATCATACAGGAACATTCAGTATAAACCCTGTGACTGGGGACATTAAGATAAATGATAATCTAGATTTTGAACAAATAAAAAATTATGAAATTTCTGTGCAAGCCAAAGATGGAGGTGATCTCATATCCCATTGTAAAGTATTGATAGAAGTCATTGATGAGAATGACAATGTTCCTGAGATATCCATCACCTCATTGTCTAGTCCTATTCCAGAGGATTCTGCTGTGGGTACAATGATAGCTCTGATTGAAATTCATGATAAAGACTCTGGAAAGAATGGAGAAGTGGACTGTAAACTTTCCGAAGATCTACCATTTAGTTTAGTATTATCGTCTGACAATTATTACAGAATTGTTACCACAAGTTCCTTGGACAGAGAGAAGATTTCTAGATATAACATCACCGTTTCAGCCACAGACAGAGGATCTCCTCCACTGTCCAGCAGAAGAATAATAGTTCTAGAAATATCAGACGTCAATGACAACCCACCATCATTTATCAGAAGTACTTATGTGGCCTATGTCCCAGAGAACAATTTACCAGGGTCTTCAATATATAGTATACAAGCCTCTGATCCTGATACTGGAGACAATGCAAAGATATTTTACTCCATCTCCACCTCTAATGTAGAAGATGTTCCAGCGACCGCCTATCTCTCCATCAATATAGAGACTGGGGTCATCTATGCACAAAGATCATTTGACTATGAGCAACATAAAGAGTTTCACATACAGATAAACGCTAGAGACAATGGATCCCCATCTCTAAGCAGCAACGCAACACTACTTATCCATATTGTGGACCAGAATGATAATTCACCAAAGATTCTATACCCATCCCCAGATGGTGGAGGTATGGTGGCTGCTTTCGAAATGGTTCCTTTTGATTCTGAACAAGGTTCCTTAATAACTAAGGTGGTCGCCATAGATCCGGACTCTGGACACAACGCTTGGCTCTCTTATCATTTCTTACAGGTGTCAGAACCTTCTTATTTCATCATCACTCAGCATACTGGAGAAATCAGGACATCTCGTATCTTTCAGGAGAAGGATGTATTGAATCATAAGATAGTGGTGATGGTGAAGGACAATGGAGACCCCTCTCTCTCATCTACAGTCACCCTAAATCTACTTATTGCAAATAATTTCCAACAGGTGGTTCCCAGGTTCACTGAACAAGTGATTGAAGAGAATCCACAATCTAATCTACAGTTCTACTTGATCATCGCTCTTGGATTAATTTCCCTGCTATTTATTATCACTGTCATGTTAGTCACTATCTCAAAGTGCAAGAAATCGGAGCCAGTCCCAATGTTCAGTGACCTCAGTTCACATTTATATCCTCCAGTTGATCCCAGAATCCTTTCTCAGTATGGAGGTGGGACATTGACATTTCCTTACTCATACAACGTCTGTGTGGGGTTTGATGCCAATGAAAGTGACTTTACTTACATGAAACCAAACCAAGATGTTCCTGTGGATAATCTCATCAATGCTGATGATTCTGGACTTGGGAATGAAAGCGTAAAAGAAGTTTTACCGACATCAGATACACTACAGGTGAGTTTAAATAAAATCCAGGAATATAGTAATGTTTGCATTGTGTTCATATTTATCAAATTTATGCCTCCAGATTGGTGCTTTATTTAGAATGAATCTTCACGAACTATTTGGTACTAAGCCTTTTGTTACCAGGGTTATTTTGGGCCTCAATTCAAAGAGCAATATACAGTATCACTGTTTATAATGCACCTTCTCTTTACCATATTATCATTTACCATAGTTTGTTTTATAAAATCTTAAAGCTTTACCACATTAATGAATCTTAAACGTTCAAATGTTCTAATCTGGATAAGCTGCCCACTCTCTTGACTTTTGTACATTATAATATCATTTCCTTTGTACATATAAGTGTGACTTTGATGCTTACATACTAATAGAGATCACTATTTAGCTGTTACTATAGGTAAGAAGCTTTAGGCTTTCTGCATGACTGGCCAACTTTTCAAAATTAGGATGGTGGACAAGAGGTGGCTATATGAAACAGTGAGCAATAAGAATATACTGTAAGTAGGGTTGAGATTGAGATTTCAGGATTGTTTTAAAATCCGATTTCTGATCATTTTCCATTCGAACCCGATCCCAATGCAAATCAATGGGATTTTTCTCCTCCAATAGGATCCTATTCACTACACAGCATGGAGTCTAAAAATTGAATTCTTTAATTGTTAGACTCCACGCAGTGTAGTGATTAAAAATAAATCCTCTGGCTACTTGTCCCCCCTGGTGTCCACTTACCTGCACACATCGCTGCCGCTGCTCCGGTCCCCATTCCTCTTCTTGCCTTGCTGCCCCCACCTGCCAGGTTAGTGTTACAGACCTAGGAAGAAGGCGGGGTTTGTGGCTTAGTAGAGTGTAGGCGAGTACCGGGAGTGGTACTGGGAGGGGTCTGTAACACTAACCTGGGAGGCAGGGGCAGCAAGGCAAGAAGAGGAGTGAGAACAGAAGCAAGAACAGTGGGAATCTGACCAGCAATCCGTGCAGGTAAGTGTTGAATGAATGGATGCGGCCGGCGGTTAAGGGGTTAAGCTGTGTGCCGGCTGCATCCATTCATTCTTATGGGACCTAGCTAACATTGTTAGCTTTTTTACAATGCTTGGCCAGTAGCAAAGCATTGTGGGAAATAACCTCCGAACGCGATCCTGCCTAAAAAGATTGGGATCAGAATTCCGACTGCGATTGTGAAATTACTCGATCCCGATCGCTCAACTTTAACTGTAAGGCACAAGTTGGACACAAAGGAACACAACAGCACACAATAGAGATGACCAATACTAGTGATCCACTGACAATGAATTTCCTATAATACTATAATAGGGCCTATTATGTCTTTCTTATGGTTATTGACATATCCTCATATTAAGATTTGCACTTGGCTATAATAGACATATTGCTTAGAAAAACTTACTAAAGTCATAAAGATATTTCACCACAGTTATTCTAATATCTTTATTCATTGCAGTATTACTATAAAATATTGTATGTATACTCCAATTACTACTACCATTACTATTACTTACCTCCTATGTACATCCAAAGGTTTGTTTAAGATTGTAATATACCCAGACACAACAGGGTTCTACGAAACCAGACTTAAGTTACCCTAGAACGTTTAGGTGATCTGCGTTCTGTTCAGCTGACCTCTACAAAGTTTCCATATTTTGCCCGTAGAACTGACCCTATTATGATTGTCTGGGAGCAGCTATGTAATAATATAATAATTAAGAGAATATTTTTTTTTTTTTTTTTTTGGCTTTTGTGTTTAATTATACCATATAAGCTTGACTTCATATTGTCTCATAACCTTAGGTAATAAAAGTTTGTCGATCAATTTTAAAGGATATTTCTAAAGATCAGTTATGGAATGTTTAAAACGATAATATGATTTGGGAAGAAAATGTTTTATTGATCTGAAGATACATTTTTAATTCTTGTTTTAAAAATTCTAAAAAAAAGTAGAAAATGAATTAAAAGATACTAAATAATAATTAATAAACCTACAAAATATCCGTCTTGGTATAAGAATCTATCAATATACTTAAAGGAATTTATTAAATCTTACTAATTCTATAGATACATAAAATATCAATATGGATTTATAGCTTTATTTTACATATATGCATGCTTATGTCTAAATTTAGTATTAAAAACTTATTTCAAAATACGTATTATAAATTAGAAACTTGTTTAAAAAATTATGCAAGATTGAAATGCTAAAAAAAATAAATTCTAGACCGCAGTTCCTTATTTTCACCTCAGAGCGCCGCTGTTTAACCAGTAAGGAAATCCACTGGTGTTTTCCTTACTCACACACACTGCAGATCAGCCATTTTCTGGATTCCTTCTTTCATAAGGATTCATCAGAACATTTGCTGCTCTCTGGACACAAACACTTTGGATTATCAATAGAGATTTTCAGAACATTATTTTTGGAAGAATTGAGAAGCTGATGACTAGGATGGATCCTAATACAGAGAAATATAAAGGACTCGGATGGCAAGTAACAATCTCTCTCTTGTTTTCTTGGCTGTGTCATTCAGTCTCTGGGCAGATTCATTATTCTATTGTAGAAGAAATGAGGAAAGACTCTGTTATAGCAAATATTGCTGATGACCTTGGATTAGATATTAAGCAGCTCTCATCTAGAAAACTGAGGATTGTTTCCAGAGACTCAGAGAGATATTTCTATGTAAATCTGGATAATGGGAATCTATATACAAAGGACAGGATAGACAGAGAGACATTGTGTGCGGCAGAACCTATTTGCTTCCTAATATTTGATGCAGTAGTAGAAAATCCATTCAATATTTTTAAGATTAAAATAGAAATTCAGGATATTAATGATAATTCTCCAAGATTTTATCATGAAACCTTTACTGTTGAGATGATAGAATCTACTGCACCAGGAACTAGGTTTGCTTTGCAGAATGCAGAAGATCCAGATATTGGTAGTAATTCTATACAATCCTACAAGCTCAGTGATAACCAGTATTTTACACTGAGTGAGAAGATCAGCAATGATGGGAGTAAATCTCCAGAGCTTGTCTTAGAGAAAACCTTGGATAGAGAAAATCTAAACATCCATAGTCTGATTCTTACAGCTATGGATGGTGGAAATCCTACAAGGTCTGGAACTACAGTAATTCAAGTTATTGTCACTGATGTCAATGATAATTTTCCAGTATTTTCTCATGAAGTCTATAAAATCAGTATAGAAGAAAACATCCCAGTGAATACTATAATAACTACTGTAACTGCTACTGATAGAGATGAGGGAGTCAATGGGCAAATCATATATTCTTTCAGTAAAACATCTAAAAATATGAACCATAACATTTTCAGTATTGATCCTGCTAATGGAGAAATTAAAATAGAAAAACATCTAGATTTTGAGCTAGGAAAGAATTATGAACTTAATGTGCAAGCCAAGGACGGAGGAGGTCTTGTGTCCCATTGTAAAGTATTGATAGAAGTCATAGATGTGAATGATAATGTCCCTCAGATATCCCTCACCTCATTATCTAGTCCTATTCCGGAGGACTCTGCTGTGGGTACAATGATAGCGCTGATCGAGGTTCATGATAAAGACTCTGGAAAGAATGGAGAAGTGGACTGTAAACTTTCAGAAGATCTACCATTTAGTTTAATATTATCATCTGACAATTATTACAGAATTGTTACCACAAGTTCCTTGGACAGAGAGACGGTTTCTAGATATAACATCACAGTTTCAGCTTCTGACAGAGGATCTCCTCCATTGTCCAGTATAAAGACAATCACACTGGAGATATCAGATGTCAATGACAACCCACCATCTTTTATCAGAAGTACTTACGTGGCCTATGTCCCAGAGAACAATTTACCGGGGTCCTCAATATATAGTATACAAGCCTCTGATCCTGATACTGGAGACAATGCAAAGATATTTTACTCCATCTCCACCTCTAATGTAGAAGATGTTCCAGCGACCTCCTATCTCTCCATCAATATAGAGACTGGGGTCATCTATGCACAAAGATCATTTGACTATGAGCAACATAAAGAGTTTCACATACAGATAAATGCTAGAGACAATGGATCTCCATCTCTAAGCAGCAACGCAACACTACTTATCCATATTGTGGACCAGAACGATAATTCACCAAAGATTCTATACCCATCTCCAGATGGTGGAGGTATGGCGGCCGCATTTGAAATGGTCCCTTTTGATTCCGAACAAGGATCCTTAATAACTAAGGTGGTCGCCATAGATCCGGACTCTGGACACAACGCTTGGCTCTCTTATCATTTCTTACAGGTGTCAGAACCTTCTTATTTCGTCATCACTCAGCATACTGGAGAAATCAGGACATCTCGTATCTTTCAGGAGAAGGATGTATTGAATCATAAGATAGTGGTGATGGTGAAGGACAATGGAGACCCTTCTCTCTCATCTACAGTCACCCTAAATCTAGTTATTGCAAACAATTTCCAACAGGTGGTTCCCAGGTTCACTGAACAAGTGATTGAAGAGAATCCACAATCTAATCTACAGTTCTACTTGATCATCGCTCTTGGATTAATTTCCCTGCTATTTATTATCACTGTGATGTTGGTCACTATCTCAAAGTGCAAGAAATCGGAGCCAGTCCCAATTTTCAGTGACCTCAGTTCACATTTATATCCTCCAGTTGATCCCAGAATCCTTTCTCAGTATGGAGGTGGGACATTGACATTTCCTTACTCATACAACGTCTGTGTGGGGTTTGATGCCAATGAAAGTGACTTTACTTACATGAAACCAAACCAAGATGTCCCTGTAGATAATCTCATCGATGCTGATGATTCTGGACTTGGGAATGAAAGCGTAAAAGAAGCTTTACCGACATCAGATACACTACAGGTGAGTTTATCTAAAAATATAAACTTTTACATGAATGGTCAATCTTGCTTCAAAAAACTTTGTGAAAATCAATAGTTGAAGCAGTTCTAGACAATTTGTAATATATCTTATCAGAGAAAATATATATTTGTCTTCTTATGAAGCTGTTTTCCTTTTTGCATCTTCTTTCTACATTTATTTCTGAAAACTCTTATATCTATCTTAAGTCAGACAGCACTTCATACGTATCACGTTATATATGACCATAGAAGTCTATGGAAAGGAAAAGACTTGAGATATAACAGAAACTTCCTATTAAACTGTTTTATCAGTCTAAGTGTGTCATATCAATACAGGTCAGTAATTCTGAATGTTCCTGGGATTATTTGTGAGTGTTAAAGAGAGAGTTATGGAGTCGATTATCCTCTTCTTACTGATTGAAATGATCTTTATCAGATCTGGGAGAACTGTAAGCTACAGATGAAACCTTGAAAAGTCAAAATCGGGGGTTTGATATGGTAAAGATCACAGTCACAATGAAAAGTAACTGAAGATAGAATAATCTTTAAGGGGCATATTATTCTGGGAATTATTTTTTTACACAATATATCTAAAACAATTTGGGACACAAAATCACCGACAGGTCCTTAGAATTGGGGGTTTAGTATCCCAAATCACCCTGTTATAATGTAAACCATGGCCATATTAAAAATAAAAAACTTTGTACTCACCCTGCCATTGTACTCCTCATGTAGTTCTTCAATAAAGCCAGAGAACTACACCCCGACTTCAATGCGACTGTGACTTCAATTATAACAGGGCGATTTGGTAAACTTAACCCCAAGTCTATAAGGACCCGTGAGTGGTTCAGTGTCCCAAATAGACCTGATAGTTTCCCTTTAATACAGGTAATTCAATCTTTTTCAATAAGTCTCCAAAAAATGGATTCATGATTTATCCATGGTCACCTCTCCATTCACTTGTCTCTTGGCTGTGGCATCTAGTGGCCACCTTAAATGGCTTTAATATGTAATGTATACAGATCTAAATATTATTATACCACCAGTGATGTGGACTTTCTGGTTGCTTCACTGGGCCTATAATAATACTTTGTTAGGTATTTTTCTGCTTTCTTTTTGATTTTTAGTCCCTTTTGGTATTTGTTTATATTACTCTAAAACTCTGGACTGCACTCAGGATTCAATAAAAGGAGTTACCCCGATTTTATTCTTAGCCCTGTCTATAATATATGCATATTTTTTTGAGTAAAGAGCTAGAGGAAGTATAAGGATGTCTGTATTTTAGTGTGAACCTAGTGACAACTTGGTCACCTACTGTATTACATCATGAGATCCTCCTTTCAATGTTTCATTTGTACAGATCATTTATGGTTATCCGCAATTTCTTCTGGAGATAGCGCTTGACCATCAGCATTTCCTGAAGCTTGCACGCGTGGTCAGATATAATTGGGCCTAATTTGGTATAGAAAAATGGTTGACCAGGCTCAAATTGAATTTTCATTCCAAGGAATGGCACTGCATGCACCGGCTGTCCTCTAGAAGCTTATACCTTGGTTGCTATGGAAATGGGGGTTAAAACTGTGTATATGTCAGTGAGGCTACAAATGAAGGACCTGTAAGTTTGATCAGATGATAGGAGTTATCACACGTGATATGGAGGAGGCTCTTGATGCAGAATCTACGGATGCTATATTTGCTTTTGTAAATATATCAACAACATTATGTCCTAGAGACAGTATCAGACCGGGGTGCCTGGGGCCTACCAGTAAAATTCATTCTGGGGGTCTACGTTACATGTATGTAAAATATATTACCTGATAATTGTTTGCAAATTCCTAAATATCACCAAAAGAAAAGTATTTTCTAGTAGTTTCTTGCTGCCTAGTCCTTGTCTCAGATTGTTGCTGTACTTGGGGTCCTCTCAGTAATCTACTGTCTGGCTCTTGCCTTGAACTAGGGCCTGCTTAGCTCTGTCTGATATGTCCCCACACCGCAGCAAGGCCACAGGCAGCAGCAAGACACTTCATGATGATTGGTTATTGGAAATCCCTGCAGTGTGCTTGAGAAGATGGGCCCAAGGAGGAAGGATACGGTTTGGCCTGACTCTGTGCCTACATGTGATCTCTGCTGCCCAATGTGTGTACAGTATACAAAAATAAACCAGTAGTTTCCTAAATAATCCAACCTGTATATTATATAGATGCATAGTCTGGTTCAGATGTTGTTTGATCTAAATGAAGTACAATGAATGTGTTGTGTAGGCCATGGTGAGCTGGGGGCCCACCTGGTCCAGATACCAGTTGGGTGGTTCCCTTGTTTATCCATGGGCCAGCCTGACCCTACCTGAAAACTGTTCTAAACCCTTGAGAAGCGCCTGAGGTATCTCTGTGCCAAACTCAGTGCAGTAGATGCAAGTAGTGGATGCTAGCTGGGGTACAGAAACAAGGGGCCACCCTGTAATAACTAATGTGTTTAGATAAAACTGTAAGATTGTAAACTAAAGCTTTAACCTCAGTTGATGTGAATCCTAGCTATTCCCTGGTAGTAAATAATACTGTACATCATAACCTTGCAAATATCCTCTTTCCCTATGTATATAGAGGTATGTGTGAGAGTTCTATGTAAGGGTCTGTGTAGGGTTTCCTTTCATGGTTTATGTAACATAAGTACAACTTGTACACACATTCGTTAATATCGATTGGTCTGGTTTGATTATTTCAATACTATAATTTTATCATATACATGTATGTATAAAACTAAATAACATGAAGTACAGTTTAAGCCCACACCAATAATATTATAGAAATAGGACAGAAAAATGTTTCTTAATTAACTGATTAACTTGTTCAAATGCAACTTTGGTAGAAGCTTTTTTAGATCTGTTCATATAAAATAAAGTAAATATAAATAAATATAAATGATAATAGATATTACTATATATAATATATATATTTATCAATATATGACCTGGTATTTAGAATTCTAAATTAAAAGTTTAATTTAATTAGTTTTCACAACTCTATAAAAATCTAATTCTGCAATGAAATGCTAAAATAGAAATCTAGATTGCAGTTCCTCACTTTCACCTCAGAGCGCCGCTGTTTAACCAATAAAAAGAGAAATTCAGAACTGGGGATCTACTGGTGATTTTCTTACACACTCACACACTGCAGATCTGCACAAGGAGACGCAGACATTCTCTGGATTCTTTCTACATTATTTTATAAACGACTGCTTTTATATTTTCTTCAACTCTCTGGATTACCAATATTCATTTTCCTAATATCATTTCTTGGAGAATTCAGAAGGTGATGAAGGAAATAAGACTGAGAATAAAGCAATTTTAGGATCTTGGATTACAACAACAGACCAGCTAAATTTGCAGAAATCAGGAGCAGCAATGACATTAACTGAAGAAATGTACAAAGGACTCGGATGGCAAGTAACAATTTCTCTCTTGTTTTCTTGGCTGTGTCATTCAGTCTCTGGGCAGATTCATTATTCTATTGTAGAAGAAATGAGGAAAGACTCTGTTATAGCAAATATTGCAGACGGCTTTGGATTAGATATTAAGCAGCTCTCATCTAGAAAACTGAGGATTGTATCCAGAGACTCAGACAAATTGTTCTATGTAAATCTAGATAATGGAAACTTGTATGTTCAGGAAAGGATCGACAGAGAGACATTATGCAGAGCAGAAGCTTCATGTTTCCTAACCTTTGATGCTGTGGTTGAAAATCCATTTAATATTGTTAAGATAAAGGTGGAAATTCAGGATATAAATGATAATTCTCCAGCCTTTTATCCTGATGTATTTAGTATAGAGACCATTGAATTAACATCAGTAGGAACCAGATTTGCTTTACATTCTGCAGAGGATCCAGATATTGGTTCTAATTCTGTCCAGACATATAAGCTCAGTGACAACCAGTATTTTACTCTGAATGAAGACAGAAATCCAGATGGCAGTACATTTCTAGAGCTTGTCCAAGAGAAGCCATTAGATAGAGAGACACAGAGTCTTCATGAGCTCATACTAACAGCTATGGATGGAGGGAAACCTATGAGATCCGGAACTGCTGTAATAAGGATCATTGTTACTGATGTTAATGATAATTTCCCAGTATTCACACAGTCAGTATATAAAGTCAGTGTGAATGAGAATACTCCAGTAAATACTACAATAGTCACTGTGAATTCTACAGACAAGGATGAAGGGGTCAATGGACAGGTCACATATTCCTTTAGAAAAACATCAGGAAATGTCCATCATACAGGAACATTCAGTATAAACCCTGTGACTGGGGAGATTAAGATAAATGATAAATTAGATTATGAATTAACAAGAAATTATGAATTATCTGTTCAAGCCAAGGATGGAGGAGGCCTTGTATCCCAATGTAAATTATTGATAGGAGTCATAGATGTGAACGACAATGTTCCTCAGATATCTATTACTTCTGTATCTAGTCCTATTCCAGAGGATTCTGCTGTGGGTACAATGATAGCTCTGATTGAGATTCATGACAAAGACTCTGGAGAGAATGGAGAAGTGGACTGTAAACTTTCGGAAGATCTACCATTTAGTTTAGTATTATCGTCTGACAATTATTACAGAATTGTTACCACAATTTCTTTGGACAGAGAGAAGGTTTCTAGATATAACATCACCATTTCAGCTTCTGACAGAGGATCTCCTCCACTGTCCAGTAGAAGGACAATCACACTGGAGATATCAGACGTCAATGACAACCCACCATCATTTATCAGAAGTACTTATGTGGCCTATGTCCCAGAGAACAATTTACCGGGGTCCTCAATATATAGTATACAAGCCTCTGATCCTGACACTGGAGACAACGCAAAGATATTTTACTCCATCTCCACCTCTAATGCAGAAGATGTTCCAGCAACCTCCTATCTCTCCATCAATGTAGAGACTGGGGTCATCTATGCACAAAGATCATTTGACTATGAGCAACATAAAGAGTTTCACATACAGATAAATGCTAGAGACAATGGATCCCCATCTCTAAGCAGCAACGCAACACTACTTATCCATATTGTGGACCAGAACGATAATTCACCAAAGATTTTATACCCATCCACAGATGGTGGAGGTATGGCGGCCGCATTTGAAATGGTCCCTTTTGATTCTGAACAAGGATCCTTAATAACTAAGGTGGTCGCCATAGATCCAGACTCTGGACACAACGCTTGGCTCTCTTATCATTTCTTACAGGTGTCAGAACCTTCTTATTTCGTCATCACTCAGCATACTGGAGAAATCAGGACATCCCGTATCTTTCATGAGAAGGATGTATTGAATCATAAGATAGTGGTGATGGTGAAGGACAACGGAGACCCCTCTCTCTCATCTACAGTCACCCTAAATCTACTTATTGCAAACAATTTCCAACAGGTGGTTCCCAGGTTCACTGAACAAGTGATTGAAGAGAATCCACAATCTAATCTACAGTTCTACTTGATCATTGCGCTTGGATTAATTTCCCTGCTATTTATTATCACTGTCATGTTGGTCACTATCTCAAAGTGCAAGAAATCGGAGCCAGTCCCAATGTTCAGTGACCTCAGTTCACATTTGTATCCTCCAGTTGATCCCAGAATCCTTTCTCAGTATGGAGGTGGGACATTGACATTTCCTTACTCATACAATGTCTGTGTGGGGTTTGATGCCAATGAAAGTGACTTTACTTACATGAAACCAAACCAAGATGTCCCTGTGGATAATCTGATCGATGCCGATGATTCTGGACTTGGGAATGAAAGCGTAAAAGAAGCTTTACCGACATCAGATACACTACAGGTGAGTTTAAGAAATATAAAATATCATACTTAAGTCTTTGAGAATTGAAAGAATTGTATCATAGCAGTAGGTTCCTTTATCTATCATAGCAGTAGGTTCCTTTATGTATTATAGCAGTAGGTTACTTTAGCTAACTCAAACAAGGTACAATATTTTGCCAATTTAGCTCTTCGTTTTCTGGTTTGATATGGGTAAAATGGCAATCACAATGAAATCAACCTTAACCTCCCAGTGGCATGCTTATTTGGAGATTTTTCTAGATATGATCTTTAATGCATAGGACATGTAAGACTCTTAAAAGAAAGCAAAATTCATCTTTTAATATCAAACATTTGTTTAGCTGTTTCCATATCTCTCTCATAACACATGTAGAGGGGCATACTTGGTTACCTTCCCATTCATTCTCTTCCTTGATGTCAACCAGTGACCACTTCTCCACGTGAGATGAGGGTCAGAGGTTCAGTGCTCTGGGTCATTGTGAATGTCCCACATGTCAACATGCAATACATACAAACAGGTACCTCAAAATAATATACAATAGTGCAAGAACAGAGGAAACATACAAGAAGAAAAATGAAGATATATATATATATATATATATATATATATATATATCAGAATATATACAATCTACCTGTTAAAAACTGATTACTCTAACATGTTTGGTGCCCAACGTGGGGCCCAAACTCTCGACTCTGAAATTATGAGACTGTTGCGATCCCTGGGACTCTCTAACATTAATAATAATTAATATATATTCTGCATAGCCAGATCTGTGCACAGTAGGTCTTTAAAGTTTCCTTGTTATATTGTCTTCTGCTACGATGCAAAGCCTAATTACTTAGATAATGTTCTTTAGATGAAAATATGTATATTTTCCATTAAGATGTATTTGTACAGAAATATGGTTAGGAAGTGTATTTCTAATAAAGATATGTATATAGACTTTCGTGTATATTCTCGGTATATCTTTATACAAGTAGAACACCAGTGATGTGGACTTTCTGGTTGTGTTCTTTTTGTATTTTTTTTTTTTTTTTTTTTTTTAGTTGTTTGATTTCTCTTAGTCTCTGGTGCTACCTGATATAAAGCCCTAATGCTACAGGCCATTGTCTCAACTTTTTCAGGTTCAGGGCTCCCCTGGAAAAGAAAAATTTCTTTTTTTTTGGTATTTTTGGTGCACGTCCCAGTGGTCTTTGCCTATCTTCCAACCAACTGAATGTCAATGGGTCACATGGCATGTATCTAAGCATTCTGACATTTTAAAATAAAGCGGGCCTGACACTTGAATACTTATAGCCCACAAAACTGTGACGTACTATAAATCCTATGAGAACTAAATCATTAACCTACCCATAAATGGCCAACAAGCTTTTACATGTTTTAGCCAATTATATGTGCAAAATAATAACTTGTTCCATATTTGTATAATTAAGGGTTGAGCGTCTTAATGGCATACAACTTTCTGTTTTGATTTATGTTGATGTTGGAGTGTGGCCAAAATGCACCCCCTTTAACATTTACTAGTGCCCATTAAATAATAATGTTTGTCATAAGCATTGTGACATCGGCATACTATATGTGAACATTGAGGACCAATCACAGGCCTCCTGAGTTTCAGATGTCATTAGGAGGCCAGAAGAGGCCTGATGAAGATGGGGTTCCACACAAAATGATGTAACAGAGCCCAGTAGAGGTGTTTGTTATGTTTACACATCTCCTTGTTATCTTGGTCTTCCAGTTATTATATCCTGGAGTCTGTAGAAATCCAAAAGTATAATAGTGGATCAAAAAATGGGCTTTAGTCCAATCAGAATTTTTAAGAAATTTGTAGAACTTATAATGGACCAAGCTCATTGTGATCATATTCGCTCATCTCTTTTTAGTGCTCTCTTTACAGAGCATCTACCGGGAGAATTAATGGGTGGTCACAACTTCTTATGAGATAACAGTTGATCTCCAGGGATTTCTTAAACTAGTCATTGATCAGTTGACTGCTGGCTCTGTTCTACTGTAAAAATAGGTCATGTATATGGCAATCTTTATAATAACATCCACCATGACACCCAAATTGTTCACTAAAGAGCAAGAAGATCATTCACCAATGCTTCAAATGTATTTATTTCTACACTTAGAAAAGTATTTACTCTAATATCATGGAAATTCTTCCTTAAAGTATTAGAAGAACTCTTGCACATTTCTTCTCTTTTATGTTTTTGTCATAGTAACTTTTCTTATTATCTTTGTAACTTAGATGACGTGGCTGCTGGTTGTACGGTGAGGGGCATGCTAAGATGTCAACTTGACTTTATACTCAGGAAATTCTAGTAGAGGGATGATATTGTAGCGCACATTTGGCGCAAGGCCCTTTCACCATTCTGTGTCTTGCTTACGACACTGTGTGAATGTTGGATTAGAAGGATGGGAGCAGGGTGGGGGCACATTGGCCTGATATATTCATTATAGCCCACACCAGTTTATTGATGTGAGCTGTATTGGATTTCTATGCCAGTACCTAACTGGCGTAGATTTCCATTCTGGTGCTGGAATATGTGGTTGATTTATGAAGAGGCCACAGAGTCTTCATAAGTCTCCCATTACCTTCATAAGACTACATATGATAGGTCAGTCTTAGTAAATCTTCCCCAGAATTCAGAATAATCTTAGAGATTTTCTCCTACCCTCTCATTTCATATGCATGTATAATATTTAGTGAAATATGATCATGTGTATGCGTTATGTAAATATACTATAGATGCAGGTATACAGTACGTAATATATCACAACATTAAATAACAAGAACATGTCAAATCTTAACACAACTTACATAGTGAGAATTCAGCTTAAGTATCTTTAATATTTCATATCCCTAACATTATATATTGCTTTGTCTGGTTGTATCAATGTGATAAAATTATTTTTTTTTTAATATGTTAGCAGGATAACATGATGTGTGCATTCTAATTAATAAAGACTATTAAATAATCAATTAACATGAATCTATTAATATCTATCTAATCTTTCAATTTATAATTAAAACAATATATTTCTAAAAACTACAAAGGTTTAATATCTGATTTATTACTTCTAAAGTAATTGTTCCATTAATCTTAGGTTAGTGTATCCAGATAAGATATATTTAAGATTTAAAATAAAATATTTTCATAACAAAAATATATTTTTAAAATTAAAAAACTTTGATTTCTGATTTATTTCTTCTGAAGCAACCATCAGTCGGCCAGATCTTTTTTTTCTTCAGATTAATAGATAATAGTTCAAATAATATATATTTAATTATATCTGTGCTAATATTTAGAATTTGAAATTAACACATTAATATCTTCAAATTTTTGCTATTTTTTTTTTTTTTTTTTTTAAAATAATTCTGCTATGAAAAGGTAAAATAGAAATCTGGATTGCAGTTCCTCACTTTCACCTCAGAGCGCCGCTGTTTAACCAATAAAAGGAGGAATTCAGAACTGGGGATCTACTGCTGATTTTCTTACACACACACATACTGCAGATCTGAACAAGGAGACACAGACATTGTCTGGATTCTTTCTACCTTATATTATGAATTACTGGATCTAACATTTATATTAACATTTTCTGCAACATTCTGGATTACCAAGGCTCAAAACCTTAATATTATTTCTTGGAGAATTCAAAAGATGACTGAAATGAAACGTGATACAGAGAAATACAAAGGACTCAGATGGCAAGTAACAATCTCTCTCTTATTTTCTTGGCTATGTCATTCAGTCTCTGGGCAGATTCATTATTCTATTGTGGAAGAAATGAGGAAAGACTCTGTTATAGCAAATATTGCAGATGACCTTGGATTAGATATTAAGCAGCTCTCATCTAGAAAACTGAGGATTGTATCCAGAGATTCAGAGAGATATTTCTATGTAAATCTAGATAATGGGAATCTGTATATCAAGGACAGGATAGACAGAGAGACATTGTGTGGGAGAGCAGCTTCATGTTTCCTAACCTTTGATGCTGTGGTTGAAAATCCTTTCAGCATTGTTAAGGTCAAGATAGAGATTCAGGATATAAATGATAATTCTCCAAAATTTTTCTCTGATATATTTAGTGTAGAGACCATTGAATTAACATCAGCAGGAACCAGATTTGCTTTACATTCTGCAGAAGATCCAGATATTGGTTCTAATTCTGTCCAGACATATAAGCTCAGTGACAACCAGTATTTTACACTGAGTGAAGACAGAAATCCAGATGGCAGTACATTTCTAGAGCTTGTCCTAGAGAAGCCATTAGACAGAGAGACACAGAGTCTTCATGAGCTCATACTAACAGCTATGGATGGAGGGAAACCTATGAGATCTGGAACTGCTGTAATAAGGATCATTGTTACTGATGCTAATGATAATTTCCCGATATTCACACAGTCAGTATATAAAGTCAGTGTGAATGAGAATACTCTAGTAAATACTACAATAATCACTGTGAATTCTACAGACAAGGATGAAGGGGTCAATGGACAGGTCACATATTCCTTTAGTAAGACATCAGGGAATGTCCATCATACAGGAACATTCAGTATAAACCCTCTGACTGGAGATATTAAGATAAATGATAATTTGGATTTTGAAGTAACGCAAAATTATGAACTTTCTGTGACAGCAAAGGATGGAGGAGGCCTTGTGTCCCATTGTAAAGTATTGATAGAAGTTGTAGATGAGAATGACAATGTTCCTGAGATATCCCTCACCTCATTATCTATTCCTATTCTGGAGGATTCTGCTGTGGGTACAATGATAGCTCTGATTGAAGTTCATGATAAAGACTCTGGAAAGAATGGAGAAGTGGACTGTAAACTTTCAGAAGATCTACCATTTAGTTTAGTATTATCATCTGACAATTATTACAGAATTGTTACCACAAGTTCCTTGGACAGAGAGAAGGTTTCTAGATATAACATCACCGTTTCAGCTTCTGACAGAGGATTTTCTCCACTGTCCAGTATAAGGACAATCACACTGGAGATATCAGATGTCAATGACAACCCACCATCATTTATCAGAAGTACTTATGTGGCCTATGTCCCAGAGAACAATTTACCAGGGTCTTCAATATATAGTATACAAGCCTCTGATCCTGATACTGGAGACAATGCAAAGATATTTTACTCCATCTCCACCTCTAATGTAGAAGATGTTCCAGCAACCTCCTATCTCTCCATCAATATAGAGACTGGGGTCATCTATGCACAAAGATCATTTGATTATGAGCAACATAAAGAGTTTCACATACAGATAAATGCTAGAGACAATGGATCCCCATCTCTAAGCAGCAACGCAACACTACTTATCCATATTGTTGACCAGAATGATAATTCACCAAAGATTTTATACCCATCCCCAGATGGTGGAGGTATGGCGGCCGCATTTGAAATGGTCCCTTTTGATTCTGAACAAGGATCCTTAATAACTAAGGTGGTTGCCATAGATCCGGACTCTGGACACAATGCTTGGCTCTCTTATCATTTCTTACAGGTGTCAGAACCTTCTTATTTCATCATCACTCAGCATACTGGAGAAATCAGGACATCCCGTAACTTTCAGGAGAAGGATGTATTGAATCATAAGATAGTGGTGATGGTGAAGGACAATGGAGACCCCTCTCTCTCATCTACAGTCACCCTAAATCTACTTATTGCAAACAATTTCCAACAGGTGGTTCCCAGGTTCACTGAACAAGTGATTGAAGAGAATCCACAATCTAATCTACAGTTCTACTTGATCATCGCTCTTGGATTAATCTCCCTGCTATTTATTATCACTGTCATGTTGGTCACTATCTCGAAGTGCAAGAAATCGGAGCCAGTCCCAATGTTCAGTGACCTCAGTTCACATTTGTATCCTCCAGTTGATCCCAGAATCCTTTCTCAGTATGGAGGTGGGACATTGACATTCCCTTACTCATACAACGTCTGTGTGGGGTTTGATGCCAATGAAAGTGACTTTACTTACATGAAACCAAACCAAGATGTCCCTGTGGATAATCTGATCGATGCCGATGATTCTGGACTTGGGAATGAAAGTGTAAAAGAAGCTTTACCGACATCAGATACACTACAGGTGAGTTTAAGAAATATAAAATCTCATACTTAAGTCTTTAAAAACTGAAATAGTTGTATCATAGCAGTAGGTTCCTTTATCTGTGCCAAATAAATCACTTTTATTTGTCAATTTAGCCCAGCTGAACCTTTCACGTTTTGGCTTGAATTAGTTACAGATTGCAATCACAATGAAATTTGAGTGAGAACTTAACATTCAAGATACATATGTATTTGGAGATTTTCTAGATATGATCTTATTTTTATTTTTTAGTTAACGTCTGAAATGTAGCTCTGATAAAGTTATGTGTTACCAATGAATTCTGTAGGTATTACTTTAGTGTATCTTGTAAGTAAATCTATAAACTGATAGATCTACAATGATGTGGACTTTATGGGTGTGTCTTTGGGCCTATAATGATATTGTTATAGTTGCTTTTCCTTTTTTTTTTTTTTTTTACTTTTTTCTTAAACTTTGGTGCTACCTGTTATAAAGTTCCAAAGCCATAGACCAGTGTTTCCCAACCTATTCAGACTCATGGCTTCCATATATATATAAAAAAATTCTTAGATCTGTCCCCACAAATAATTTTTACCAAAACACACAAATCTTCCGAAGGATGCAGATAATGTTGTGTGAAGTCATGTGGTCATTTTCATAACCAGCGTTGTGACCCCCTGGCAGATGTCCAGGGCATCCCAGGGTGCCACGCTACCTCTGCTGGGAATTGCTGCTCTAGGCAGTATATAGGCTTTAATAAAGGTGTTGTCCAATTGGAAATTTTACACATATATGTCATACTATTTAATAGAGAAGAGAAAAAACATTAGGAGAATAATGTGGATGTCAATATTATCCATAAAAAAGGTTTGTCATTACTCCAGGTGAATAGTGACAGAGGTTGTCCAGTTGAGGAAACCATTATATCTTATGTAGTAGGAGACTAAATCTATTGAATGCAGTAACTATGTATGTGAAAGGGGTTGCTTCAAAAAGGCAAAATTTAGTAGTATCACTATAATAACTTATTACATTATATGGACATAGGTGTGAGATTCTCTGCTTAAGACTAGTGTTGAACAAAACTTTTGAATATTGATGATGTTCATCTGACAGTTTTGAGTTAGGCAAACCTTCTTCAGTCTTCACCAGAACCCATATTTTCCCACTCTGGGGACTCTTCTGACCCCAGAGTATAATAGGAAGGCTTGTGGGAGGCACTTTTGGTCCAGGTCTCTTTCGATCTCTTCTGAATGATGTAAGTGACCCATGTGAGGTGTGAGTATTAAGATGTTATAATACCCCATGTGATCACTTAGGACCAATCACAGGCCTCAGCAGTCCTACAGTTCTGCTGACATCATTCAGGAGGCCAGAAAAGGCCTAATAAGGACATGACTCCACATAAGAGGCTATAATGGGGTCCAGGGGAGGTGACTGTTATGTTTACATACCATCCCTTGGCTTCCACTTATTATAGACACCAAAGTATAATAGTAGTTCATGGGTGGCAAATCCCAAAAATTTTGGGTTTCACCAAATCTCTAATGTTTAGAAAATTCATACTAAATCCAGTTCAATATTAACCAGTTCTCATCCCTAATCAAGGCCTTTACACATTAGGTATCTTTTTCTGCATACAATATTATTATATAAGGTTGTAAATTCTTTGCAATGCCTTCTTTACACAGTATATGCAGGGAGAATTAATGGGGGTCACAATTTCTTTGGAGATAAGAGTTGATCACCAGGGATTTCCGAAACTAGCGATTAGAGATCAGAAGACTGCTGGGTCTGTTCTATTGTAGAAAATGTACTTTATATGATACAATCTTTATAATGAAATCCTCAAGTTGTTTGCTAAAGTGCTATAAGGACATTTATCAATGCTCTAGACTTAGAGCATATAAGTCTTTACTTTCAGTTGCAGGAAATCCTAGAAATGCCTCTTTTGAAAGATGGGGGAAGATTTATCAATCCTTCTACTGTTGTCTATTTAAAGATACGGTATTCTGAATTATCTTGCAGATTTTATTTTGACATCTCTTTTTTAAATGCACATATACAGTAGTATTTAGTAAGATGTGATCATGTATATGAGTTTTATTTATCAGCAGCGATTTATTAAATTTTAACTCAGTAAGAATTCAGCTCAAGTTATCTTTGATATTACATTCTACTTCTCTTCTTATATTATATATCAATTTATCTGGAGGTGTTGATGTGATACAATTATTTTAATGTGCTAGTAGGATAATATGCTATATGAACATTCTACTGTAATAGAGGATATTAAGTTAATAGTCTAAAAAAAATTCCTAAACTTTAAAATTTTTGATTTCTGGATAATTTCTTCTGAAGCAACTCTGCTATTAGTTTATTAGAGCGAGATTTGGCTACATGTTTTTATATTTTGAATTCTAAATTAAAATCTTAAAATTATATTGTATATATAAGTAAATAATGTGTTACGTACAGATTAAAAAAACTAATAAAGAAAGGGTAGAAAAAAATGTTTCCTAAAAATATAAACTCTTTCATTTCTAATGAATTTATTCGGAAGCAATCCTGCTAATATTAGCCAATATGATCTCTCTAGCTCCAGATTAAAATATAATCTCTAAATGACGTGTGCCTATATATCTAAGCTTGTATTTAGAATTCTAACTTAAATTATTAATAGATTTAATTTTTACAAATTTATAAACATCTTATTCTGCAATGAAATGCTAAAATAGAAATCTAGATTGCAGTTCATCACTTTCACCTCAGAGCGCCGCTGTTTAACCAATAAAAAGAGGAATTCAGAACTGGGGATCTAGTGCTGATTTTCTTACACACACACACACATACTGCAGATCTGCACAAGGAGACACAGGCAATATCTGGATTCTCTCTACTTATACTGGATCAAATATACATTTTAGTATTTTCTGCAACATTCTGGATTACCAATGCTCAAATTCTTACTATTATTTTTGGACATACAGAAGGTGATGACTGAAATGAAACCTTATGCAGAGAAATACAAAGGACTCAGATGGCAAGTAACAATCTCTCTCTTATTTTCTTGGCTGTGTCATTCAGTCTCTGGGCAGATTCATTATTCTATTGTAGAAGAAATGAGGAAAGACTCTGTTATAGCAAATATTGCAGATGACCTTGGATTAGATATTAAGCAGCTCTCATCTAGAAAACTGAGGATTGTATCCAGAGATTCAGAGAGATATTTCTATGTAAATCTGGATAATGGAAATCTGTATATTAAGGACAGGATAGACAGAGAGACATTGTGTGGGAGAGAAAATACATGCTTCCTAACCTTTGATGCTGTGGTTGAAAATCCTTTCAGCATTGTTAAGATGAAGGTAGAAATTCAGGATATAAATGATAATTCTCCAGCATTTTTTTCTGATGTATTTACTTTAGAAACAATTGAATTAACATCAGCAGGAACCAGATTTGCTTTGCAAATGGCAGAAGATCCAGATATTGGTTCGAATTCTGTCCAGGCATATAAACTCAGTGATAACCAATATTTTACTTTGAATGAAGACAGAAATCCAGATGGCATTACATTTCTAGAGCTTGTCCTAGAGAAGCCATTAGACAGAGAGACACAGAGTCTTCATGAGCTCATACTAACAGCTATGGATGGAGGGAAACCCATGAGATCTGGAACTGCTGTAATAAGGATCATTGTTACTGATGTTAATGATAATTTCCCAGTATTCACACAGTCAGTATATAAAGTCAGTGTGAATGAGAATACTCCAGTAAATACTACAATAGTCACTGTGAATTCTACAGACAAGGATGAAGGGGTCAATGGACAGGTCACATATTCCTTTAGTAAAACATCAGCAAATGTCCATTATACAGGAACATTCAGTATAAACCCTGTGACTGGAGACATTAAGATAAATGATAATCTGGATTTCGAACAAACAAAGAATTATGAAATTTCTGTGCAAGCCAAAGACGGAGGAGGCCTCATATCTCATTGTAAAATATTGATAGAAGTCATAGATGAGAATGACAATGTTCCTGAGATATCCCTCACCTCATTGTCTAGTCCTATTCTGGAGGATTCTGCTGTGGGTACAATGATAGCTCTGATTGAAATTCATGATAAAGACTCTGGAAAGAATGGAGAAGTGGATTGTAAACTTTCGGAAGATCTACCATTTCATTTAGTGTTGTCATCTGACAATTATTACAGAATAGTTACCACAATTTCTTTGGACAGAGAAAAGGTTTCTAGTTATAAGATCACCATTTTAGCCACTGACAGAGGATCTCCTCCACTGTCCAGTAGAAGAATCGTAGTTATAGAATTATCGGATGTCAATGACAACCCACCATCATTTATCAGAAGTACTTATGTGGCCTATGTTCCAGAGAACAATTTACCGGGGTCTTCAATATATAGTATACAAGCCTCTGATCCTGATACTGGAGACAACGCAAAGATATTTTACTCCATCTCCACCTCTAATGTAGACGATGTTCCATCAACGTCCTATCTCTCCATCAATATAGAGACTGGGGTCATCTATGCACAAAGATCATTTGACTATGAGCAACATAAAGAGTTTCACATACAGATAAACGCCAGAGACAATGGATCCCCATCTCTAAGCAGCAACGCAACACTACTTATCCATATTGTTGACCAGAATGATAATTCACCAAAGATTCTATACCCATCCCCAGATGGTGGAGGTATGGCGGCCGCATTTGAAATGGTCCCTTTTGATTCCGAACAAGGTTCCTTAATAACTAAGGTGGTCGCCATAGATCCGGACTCTGGACACAACGCTTGGCTCTCTTATCATTTCTTACAGGTGTCAGAACCTTCTTATTTCATCATCACTCAGCATACTGGAGAAATCAGGACATCTCGTATCTTTCAGGAGAAGGATGTATTAAATCATAAGATAGTGGTGATGGTGAAGGACAATGGAGACCCCTCTCTCTCATCTACAGTCACCCTAAATCTACTTATTGCAAACAATTTCCAACAGGTGGTTCCCAGGTTCACTGAACAAGTGATTGAAGAGAATCCACAATCTAATCTACAGTTCTACTTGATCATCGCTCTTGGATTAATTTCCCTGCTATTTATTATCACTGTCATGTTAGTCACTATCTCAAAGTGCAAGAAATCGGAGCCAGTCCCAATGTTTAGTGACCTCAGTTCACATTCATATCCTCCAGTTGATCCCAGAATCCTTTCTCAGTATGGAGGTGGGACATTGACATTTCCTTACTCATACAATGTCTGTGTGGGGTTTGATGCCAATGAAAGTGACTTTACTTACATGAAACCAAACCAAGATGTCCCTGTGGATAATCTCATCGATGCTGATGATTCTGGACTTGGGAATGAAAATGTAAAAGAAGTTTTACCGACATCAGATACACTACAGGTGAGTTATTTTAGGATGATTTTAAAGATTTTCTTTCACAATGTTCTATGTGTGCTAAACATTATGTTCACCTATATATTTATTTGAAATATGTGCTAGGAAGCTGAAAACAGGGATCAGATTTGTTACTGTAGACAGCAGTAGTACTTTTATGTTAAACTCGTTTTTAGGAGGCCTATGCGTTTTATGAGGTGTCGAAACAAATGGTATCAATTGTCAATATTATAGGGGTTTTCCCATCTCTAGAATCATATTCAAACTTGTAGCTTACAGAGGACCTTTCACTAGGCCTGAAAAGCCCAATGACACCTGATGGCAGCTCAGGGTGATAGCGCATATTAGATGATATACCTATTTTGGCTTTATCGATCTGGTAACATGTCCTATATACGGTAACTGAAGTGTTCTACCCAATACTTTGCTTCATCTTACTCTGTTTGCCAGATATCACAGAATATATCTCCTCAGGGTTTACAGCTACTTTCCTAGGTTTCAGATCATCTCATCTAGCCATAGGGTTGGGCTAATGACTCAGTCCCTGGCACCTATAATATATATTTTCTCTATGTGAAAATTCAGTTCAATTTACAACAAGTACACTATTCATCTCAGAGTAAAGGTTGAGCTGAAACCCAGGAAATGGAAAGAAGAAGAGACAGGAGAGCAGGGGAAACCCTGATATGGGGAAATCCTTTTCGTTGTTCACACTGTTGGTCACAGGCCTGCACTGGCCATCTGTAGAATATGTCATTTTCCTGAATACTGTCCTACTGTTTAAGCTAGTAGTAGTATAATCTTGGCCTATGCAGCATGTACCATATTTTTTAAGAGAGTGGCCATTATGTTGAAGAAGGATTTTACAATGATTAATCGCTATGAAAAACCAGACATTCTGATATTTTTCATCACTTCCCTAGTGTGCTGCTGAAGCTTTGCCCTTTTTTTACAACACAGGCTCACATCAAAAAAGTGGAATGGGGATTTCACAAAAAATGATGTTCAGCCTAAATTATATATTCATTGGTGTTCTTAGTACGTGTTCTTGATTTCTATGAAAGGACTGCTTTTTAGGACTGATTTGTAATCCAAGTTCAGCCCTCGCGTGGTCCTTGGCTAAAAACGTGTTAGGGGCCTTCTAAATATAGATTTTATAATAACCATTTTTCTCCCAATGATATGGCAGACAAATGATGTAATTATAATATATCTATCCTGTATTTTTACACCTTCTATATGAGAACTACATAGTGTTTTAAAATTAAAGTATATGTCATTAATGTCAGATAGATGAAGGTCCCAACTCAACAAAGAGGTCTATGTTTTACGACCACTGTGAATGAATATTTCTATGAGAGTTTTAAAAATAACTAGACAAGATTGTATAACTATTTTTAGAGCTCATATAGAAGTTAAGAGAGGTGCACATGCACAATCACTACAAGATGGAGGACAGTGGACCCATTAATGAGATAAATGAGGGAACCAATGGTGGGATCTCTCTGACATTTGAGGCATCATTGGTAAAACATTATTTGACGCTAGACAACTTGTTAGTCTGAAAGTTGTAGTGACATCCTTTGCCATCCCAACAGTCAAGTTTGTACCAGTGGCATGTACTGTAGGTGCTAGCTTGATTCTACCAGAGAGGGAGTTCAGGGACGAATCAGAGTACACAATCTTGGTATTATATACAAAGTAACTGTCTGACTCTGTATGGTCATGAACTAGTGTGTTCTCCTTCCTAAGATAAATAGATAGATAGATAGATAGATAGATAGATAGTTGTGTGTGGGATGAGTGTTTTATGTTAATAGAATTTACTTTTGAATTTAATTGCTAAGAAAAGAACAAAAACATTTTTCTATTATTTCATACAATCATATACACTATAGAAATGATACATAATGTTAAGCTTAAAGAGCGTGTTGTGGAAAATGCAAACTGAGATATTGACTAATGGCAGATTCAACAGCCTTATGGTCTATTACCTATGTATTTTTGAACTTTTTTCTTCTGGGCTTGTGCTTTCTGTTGAGTACTTATTAGGTAAGTATTATCAGGTCTGCTAGTCTATCTGATCTTAGGGCAACGACAACCTCTAGGACATTCCCAGATATTGTTGCAGTGAACTTCAGTACATTGTTACAAATGGCATTAGTTCATCAGAGATTCTTGAGTTTCGAGAAAGGATCAAGGTTGTAGTACTAGGCCTTAGATATTAGAAGTGGACCCTGAAATGAATCACAACAAAATTCTAGGCCTGTGTAAAAATAGAGCCCCTTTACGTCAGTTATCCATATTAAATAATGAATTTTGTTAACTGTGTAGGACCAGTGTAACTATTGGGGACAAACATTTTGTGATTGTCTAACTTACTGTCAGGAAACAGTTTCATTGTAAGAACTTTTACATAATATGCGGAGTTAAAAATTATGTGATATTATGACACATTATACAATTTTCGTGCCGTGCTATAAATAATGGGCATATACAAATTTTTCTACAGTATGATGAATTGTTTAAAACTGCATGAGATTCATTTTCTAAATCCCAAAATTGAAAATGAAATTCTACTTAAAACTTTTAGAAAATACAATTATTCACAAGTGACTCTGTCTATTTCTTTAACATTTCAAACTATATGTCATATCTCGTAAAAATCTAACAAAAAGTCAAACATATCATTAAAAATAGTTTCTCTTTATGTAGAAATATCAACTATAACCTTTAAAATATATTGTATAAATTAAACTGAAGGTTAGTTAAATCACTTTACTAATCTATTAACTAAAAGTTTTGTGTTGCTTCAAAACAAGAAACGTTAAAACTTAGCTTTCTATACAAACCTGAATCTTGAACAACATATCAATTACTAATAAAATTGCAAATTTAAAATTGGTGAATTGTAAAATTTGTGTTAATGCTTTCTTTTTAATAGATACATATAAAATTAACAACAATCATCATCATCAACACAGTACTCTGTTATAGTTATATGAGTTTATGCTGAAAACAATTGATATGTAATTAAAACTTACAAAGAATATAAATACATACAATGATCTCATTAATGTATGTGCTAATGATGACAATAACATATATAGTTTTTAAAAATATTTTTTAAGAATCTAAAACTATTATATATATAATATATAATATAGTGAATTATAGTAGTTCAATATTTTATCTTTAAATTTTACATTAATATAATTTTATATACATTTTTCTATGTGATCAATTTATTAAAATCATGAAATTGAAACAAATGTAAAGGATCTACTTAAGAAGTGTAATTTGGATTTACCAAACTTTTATTTAAACCATAAGTAAAGTTGTAGTGTAACATGTCACTTAAGAGTAAACTTTAACATTGTTTTAAAGGCAGCTCTGAGCATATCAGGTTAGGGGAAACTTTTCAGTATTACTAAATAGTTACTATATAATATTATATAATATGCGATATTATTCCATTTTTAAACTCAATATTTTCTGCAAAAAATGAACCTAAATTCAGAACTGCAGTTCCTAACTTATACCTCTGAGCGCCGCTGTTTAACCAAAAAGGAGAAGAAAAGCAAACCAGACATTCTCTGCTGTTTTCATCAGTCACACACACATTACAGAGCTGCAAGCAAAGACATCAGCCATATTCTGGATTTTCTCTCTGCAAATCACTAGATTTTGGATATTATCTTAAGAAATCTGTGGATTTATACCTGTTCTTTATGAGTGGATTATACCTATTATTAACCAACAGAGGAATCACAAAGAAAAATAGCAGATTTTAAAAAGCACAGGCATGGAACCTCCCCCACAAATCTGCAAGGCATTTAGATGGCAAGTAATAATTTCTCTCTTATTTTCTTGGCTGTGTCATTCAGTCTCTGGGCAGATTCATTATTCTATTGTAGAAGAAATGAGGAAAGACTCTGTTATAGCAAATATTGCAGATGACCTTGGAATAGATATTAAGCAGCTCTCATCTAGAAAACTGAGGATTGTGTCAGATGCTTCAGAGAAATATTTTTCTGTAAATCTGGATAATGGCAATCTGTATATCAAGGACAGGATAGACAGAGAGACATTGTGTGGGGCAGAAGCTTCTTGTTTCTTAACATTTGATGCTGTGGTGGAAAATCCTTTCAATATATTCAAAATTAAAATGGAGATTCAGGATATAAATGATAATTCTCCAGCATTTTTCTCTGATATATTTACTATAGAGACCATTGAATTAACATCAGCAGGAACCAGATTTGCTTTACATTCTGCAGAAGATCCAGATATTGGCTCTAATTCTGTCCAGACATATAAGCTCAGTGATAACCAGTATTTTACACTGAGTATAGACAGAAATCCAGATGGCAGTACATTTCTAGAGCTTGTTCAAGAGAAGCCATTAGACAGAGAGACACAGAGTCTTCATGAGCTCATATTAACAGCTATGGATGGAGGGAAACCTATGAGATCTGGAACTGCTGTAATAAGGATCATTGTTACTGATGTTAATGATAATTTCCCAGTATTCACACAGTCAGTATATAAAGTCAGTGTGAATGAGAATACTCCAGTAAATACTACAATAATTACTGTGAATTCTACAGACAAGGATGAAGGGGTTAATGGACAGGTCACCTACTCCTTTAGCAAGACATCCGGGAATGTCCATCATACAGGAACATTCAGTATAAACCCTGTGACTGGAGACATTAAGATAAATGATAAGTTAGATTATGAACTAACAAGAAATTTTGAATTATCTGTTCAAGCCAAAGACGGGGGAGGCCTTGTCTCCCATTGTAAAGTATTGATAGAAGTCATAGATGAGAATGACAATGCTCCTCAGATATCAGTCAGTTCTTTATTCAGTCCTATAGCTGAGGATGTTGCGCCTGGTACAATGATAGCTCTTATTAAAGTCCGTGATCGAGATTCAGGACAAAATGGAGCAACTGATTGCAAACTTATGGAGGAAACGCCTTTCAGTTTGATGTCCTCTTCTGATAACTATTACCGTATAGTCACTGCTGGTCCTATGGACAGAGAAAAAGTATCAAGCTATAATATTACTATTTTGGCAACTGATAGAGGATTTCCACCACTGTCTAGTAAAAGACCCATCATCCTGGAGATATCAGATGTCAACGACAATCCTCCAGTGTTTACTAAATCCACCTATTATGCCTATGTGCAAGAAAATAATTTACCAGGAGCCTCAATATACAACATACAAGCCTCAGATCCTGATACTGGGGACAATGCAAAAATAATTTATTCAATTTCTAGCAATAATACAGAGGACCAGACGTCCTCCTCTTACTTTTCTATAAACATAGAGACTGGAGTCCTCTACGCTCAAAGATCTTTTGATTATGAGAAGAAAACTGAGTTTCTGATCCAAGTCACTGCTAAAGATAATGGATCCCCCTCTCTGAGCAGCAATGCCACTTTGGTTATCCGCATAGTGGATAAGAACGATAATGCCCCCAAAATATTGTACCCAACTCCAGATAGTGAAGGAATGACAGCATATGAAATGGTCCCATTTGATTCTGAGCAAGGTTCCTTAATAACTAAGGTGGTCGCTATAGACTTTGACTCTGGACACAATTCTTGGCTCTCTTACCATTTTTTACAAGAGACAGAACCTTCTTATTTTGTCATCACTCAGCACACTGGAGAAATCAGGACATCCCGTATCTTTCAGGAGAAGGATGTACTGAATCATAAGATAGTGGTGATGGTGAAGGACAATGGACACCCCAGTCTCTCTTCTACAGTCACCCTAAATCTACTTATTGCAAACAATTTCCAACAGGTGGTTCCCAGGTTCACTGACAAAGCTACTGAAGAAGATCCTCCATCTAATTCACAACTCTACTTGGTCATCACCCTTGCACTTATTTCATTCCTGTTTATAATAACAATTATGTTGGTCATTATATCAAAATGTAAGAAACCAACCCCACTACCTGTATTTGATCCTCTAAACTCAAACCTATATCCACATGTTGATCCCAGATTTATGTCTCAATACACAAGTGGGACATTGACTTTACCCTATTCATATAATGTCTGTGTGGCATTAGAATCCGGTGAAAATGACTTTACTTACATGAAACCAAACCAGGATGTTCCTGTGGAGAATCTCATCGATGCTGAAGATTCTGGACTAGGGAATGAGAGTTTACAAAATAATTTGGCTGTCAGCGGTCCTACAGAGGTAAGTAAGTCCCACTGAGATTTACTGCATTATTTTCTACATAATGTACTGAGTAGCTTAAAGGGGTTATTTCCAGAACAAAATATTCCAGTATTATATTAAATTCAGCAGAAAGTCCCAGTTACATATATATTTGCTTAATCCCAGTTGAACCAATGCTGAGTTTTTCATAGGATTACCTGATGCCGGAAGTTTTGAATTTCGACTTATCGTCTTGACATGCCAACCATTGGTTCTGTGACCAATACTACTCTTATCCATCTGCTTGAACATATAGTCAAGTATGAAGAGTTGCCATGTCAGGAAGAGAGCCAAAATATAAGACTCCCGATCCCTGAAGTCTTCAAGGCTCTACTTTATAGGCCCAAAGTCTACGCTATTGAGATTCTGTTAAAGGTAAAGTGACAACAATATCTGGCATTAATATATACATATAAACACTAGAATGAATCATTATTAAAACCCACAGCTGTCATGTGAGAGCACTGCATCAGAGAAAAACAGAAAAGGACCTATTTTCAAAATTTTTTAGTGGTGCTGCCTTAGGCTTTTGGCCTGTAGTGTCATGGAATCCAATGAAAAAGTTTTCATATTTAAATTTTAAGTTAGAAAAAAAGATATTTATAAGTTAAGATTATTGTTCTTACTACTAAACATTTACCCCTTCTGCATATTCTAAAATTTAGTTTTCCCAAGCTTTTAGTGATGTTCTGTATTGTTTTCATTGTCATGACCAGTTTAGGCTTTAACTGTGGTTAAGTTTAAGCTATTTTGTATTTTTGTAGAGCTCATAGTAATATAATATGATTCTTTAAAACAATTATCGGACAACACATAAAAGTAGAACTAGAGGAGGTGAAGAATGTAACGAGATAGAATATCAATTTTGGGGTTACTTAGGAAATATTATTCCTTAAGTGCAATCTAATTACATTGTACACAAATGTGAATGGACAGGACAGAGATCTTTGTAATGATCTTTTTACACCATGACAAGGGTAAATTTTCTGTCTAGAGAAAAAAATGGTGATATTATTATTATTCTAAGGTGAGACTAAGGTTGTTGTGAGGGTTTATTCATTAAACAAGTTTAAGTTATATTATAAGTTATGGTTAGTAGATTTCTGGAGGTGGGATGACTGGTTATAGTGAAGCTAGATTTAGGACATCTTCAAGCTTCTAATAGGTGTGTGATTAGAGATGAGCGAACCAGTTTCTAATAAGCCAGCTTTATTATTTTTCAAAGTTGTTTTTCTATTTATTTTTTTTTAAAAAACCTTGGGTTCCCTTAAACTCAAGATTTTTCGGGGTTTGTCACCAACTAATCACTATAATTATTATAAAAAGCCAAGACCCAGGGTAGATGAAGGAAAAAAACTGTGATACTCACTTTTCCTCACCCAGTCCTCTCATAAAGGGTCTTCTGGCCTCTACCAGCCTCCTTGGTGATGTCACTTGTACTGGTGTACGGCTGGGGCCAGTAGTTTTATCAAAACATCAGGAGGTCAGTGCGCAAGTGCGATTGTTATCAAAGCAAATGTCACAAGGTTTGACTGTCATTACTTTTGGGTTCACTGGTGAAAATGAACTATGCGCGCTCTATACGTTAGATGTGCATGCCAACATGTACCAATAAGTTTTGAAAGATGATCTGTGAATCTTTTTGATAAGACATATTTTATTATCCATTGAATTAAAGTTTTCTGGTGTATGAAGTAGAACAAAACATTTGGGGGTGATTTTACGCCATGATTGTCTCTTTTGTAAAAAGTGGATGAAGAGTGGAGGTCCGGATATTCTTGAAAAGAAACACCTTGACCTTTCAGATTTAGTATAATTTGCACTAGAAAATTGACTCAAGTTATAGTTGAAATTTACATAAATCGGTGGCTGGTGTAGATTTAATTTCTGGTTTATGGGGACTACTGTAAGGTGAAGGCTGTAAAGGTGTAAGAGTTATTAAGAAGCCAAAATCTCTTACTTCGTATCTCACTATGGCGTTGATGAATATTGACACTCTTGTAATAGATGCCAGTTTTAATAAACCAAGCAAGGTACGACTCATGGTAATGGTAAATCTTGCTGCATCTATGTAGAGAAATTCTGCTCTAGAAAACCCTCTTGTAATCGTAATGGAGAGATGATAGCAGAGACGGGCTCTTATTGTGGTGGACACGGCATTTCAAAGAATTATACAGATAGACAATTGTGTGAATGACCTGGATAAGAAACAATTTCCTCAATTAGAAAATGTAACAGGTTCTGCAACTTCTATAATTTAAAGATTTTTTTTTTTTTTTTTTGAAATTATAATATAGATAGTGGCCTCTTGTTGAAGGAGAAGAAAATACTTTATGCATGTAACTATACTGATTGTATTGGGATGTTAGAGGTAAATTTTTATTTACATGAGAAATTTGTGGTTGTCAATATTGAAAAATATAAAAGATGTCGCTATTAAAATTTTGGATTTCGTATCACAGAAAAACTAAATGAATAAAGAAAATTAAAGAAAATAATTTTATAAATTAGTAATATTTCCTTTTACTTACATAATTACTTTTAATCACTTTCACCTCAAAATTCAAATTTTTTAAAAAATATATACTGTAAATATGGCAATAGTACTGCAGTACCTCACTTTTACCTCAGAGCGCCGCTGTTTAACCAATAACAAGAAGAATACAGAATTAGAGAGACACTGGTATTTTCCTCACTCACACACATTATAGATCTGCAGGAAGGACAAAGCCATATTCTCTGATCTTTCTATACTAACTGCTGGATATTTAGTTTCCTTTTTGGATTCTTTGGCTTCATTTGAAAGTGAATCAAGTGGATTATTTGGGATTAATTGAGATAAGAAAATGACTGATCTAAAACCTCAACCGGAGACACACAAAGGACTCAGATGGCAAGTAACAATTTCTCTCTTATTTTCTTGGCTGTGTCATTCAGTCTCTGGGCAGATTCATTATTCTATTGTAGAAGAAATGAGGAAAGACTCTGTTATAGCAAATATTGCAGATGACCTTGGATTAGATATTAAGCAGATCTCATCTAGAAACATGAGGATTGTATCCAGAGCTTCAGAGAGATATTTCTATGTAAATCTAGATAATGGCAATCTGTATATTAAGGACAGGATAGACAGAGAGACATTGTGTGGGGCAGAAGCTTCTTGCTTCTTAACCTTTGATGCTGTGGTGGAAAATCCTTTAAATGTGTTCAGTATCAGTGTAGAAATTCAGGATATAAATGATAATTCTCCAGCATTTTATCCTGATGCATTTACAGTAGAGACCATTGAATTAACATCAACAGGAACCAGATTTGCTTTACATACGGCAGAGGATCCAGATATTGGCTCTAATTCTGTCCATACATATAAGCTCAGTGACAACCAGTATTTTACACTCAGTGAAGACAGAAATCCAGATGGCAGTACATTTCTAGAGCTTGTCCTAGAGAAGCCATTAGACAGAGAGACACAGAGTCTTCATGAGCTCATACTAACAGCTATGGATGGAGGGAAACCTATGAGATCTGGAACTGCTCTGATAAGGATCATTGTTACTGATGTTAATGATAATTTCCCGATATTCACACAGTCAGTATATAAAGTCAGTGTGAATGAGAATACTCCAGTAAATACTACAATAGTCACTGTGAATTCTACAGACAAGGATGAAGGGGTCAATGGACAGGTCACATATTCCTTTAGAAAAACATCAGGTAATGTCCACCATTCAGGAACATTCAGTATAAACCCTGTGACTGGGGACATTAAGATAAATCATAATCTAGATTTTGAACAAACAAAGAATTATGAGCTTTCTGTGCAAGCCAAAGATGGAGGAGGCCTTGTGACCCATTGTAAAGTATTGATTGAAGTCATAGATGTGAATGACAATGTTCCTGAGATATCCATGACCTCATTGTCTAGTCCTATTCCTGAGGATTCTTCACCTGGATCTATAATCGCTCTTATTAAAGTCAATGACCAGGACTCTGGAGAAAATGGAGAAGTGGACTGTAAACTTATAGGTGGAGAAGATTTTAATCTAATATCATCATCTACCAGTTATTACAGAGTTGTCACGGTTGGTCCTATGGACAGAGAAAAAGTGTCCACCTACAATATCACCATTTTGGCCACTGATAGAGGATCTCCTCCACTTTCCAGTAGAAGAACAATAACCTTGGAGATATCAGATGTCAACGACAACCCACCAGTGTTTAAGAAGTCATCTTACTTTGCCTATGTACAAGAGAACAACTTACCAGGGGCCGCAATATACAGTATTAAAGCCACTGATCATGATATAGGAGACAATGCTAAAATAATCTATTCCATTTCCAATGTTGATACAGATCTCCCAGTGACGGCTTATCTCTCCATAAATATTGAGACCGGAGTTCTCTACGCTCAAAGATCATTTGACTATGAGCAACAGAATGAGTTTCTTATACAAGTGTCAGCCAGAGATAATGGGTCCCCGCCACTGAGCAGCAACACAACACTGACTATCCGTATCATAGACCAGAATGACAACGCTCCCAAAATCTTGTACCCATCTCCAGAAAGTGATGGATCATCTATGTTCGAGATGGTCCCTTTATCTTCTGAGCCTGGTTCTTTGATAACCAAGGTGGTTGCAGTGGATGCAGATGCCGGCCATAATGCTTTACTGTCTTATCATTTTATGCCAGTATTGGAGTCACCGTACTTTACAATAGGCCAGAATACTGGTGAAGTCAGGACATTGCGCATATTTCAAGAGAAGGATCTATTAAATCATAAGCTTGTGGTGATTGTGAAGGACCATGGAGACCCCTGTCTTTCATCTTCCACCACCATTACTCTTGTTATTGCTAATAATTTCCAACAAGTGGCCCCGAAATTTCAGAATAAAGTCCCAGATGAAGAACATCAGTCAAATTTACAGTTATACTTAGTGGTCAGCCTTGCTGTAATATCTTTGCTCTTTATTATTACAGTTTTGTTGGTCATTATATCAAAGTATAAAAAGTCCAAACCACTTCCCATGTTTGCTCCTCTAAGCTCGAGCTTATATCCACCAGTAAATGGGACATTAACCCTTCCATACTCATACAATGTCTGTGTGGCTTTGGATTCTACTGAAAATGACTTTACTTACATGCAACCAAATCAGAACGTTCCTGTGGATAATCTGATTGACGCTGATGACTCTGGACTTGGGAATGAAGCTTTGAAGGACACTTCTTCCACTGATTATTCAATACAGGTGAGTTAATGTGAAACTCTACTTCTATATTTACCTACTTAAATCATAAATGGAGACACAAATTTTGGCATTTTTTTAAAATCCTAGACTCATAACTACTGAAACAATCTTCAGCTTATATCTCAAATAAGAGTTAGTCATGTATAGTCTTTTTGATTTGTGTTAATGGGTATATTCATATTAGTTATTCCAGTTTTATTATAAGCATTTTTTTTTCTTGAACTTTCTCTTTTTCTCTTTACTAGAATGAAATTAAACCATGGCTTGCACTAAAATTTCTTTTATTAAACGTAGTTGATCATAGGATGCAGATCCCGATTTAGTTTATAGTCATTTCATGTATGGCCATGCTTTGTGTCATTCTTAGCTTCTCTGCAGACCCCATCTCATATTTAGCAATGTTAGCACTTAAATTGAATTAGCAATATTATGGCTGATTTCCTATGTAGATTATGAAGTCTTGCCCTGGAGTCCTCGGACCACCACCTAATAGCATCTGCTTAGCTGATCTTATAGTGTGATCTTTCTCGTTGAACTTGGACCAGTAGTTTCCTCTTTGATGTTTGGTGGCTATCCAGTAGTATTTTAATTTTTTTGCTTCTCGTCACAATACAATAGCATTTTCAATTCTCCATGGCATACGTTTTAGCTTTGCTGTACAGCTGAAATCTAGAACAATTGCTTATAGTGTACCTTCCATTGTGAATGGTACATATTGGTTATAAAGTATATGTCGATGGAAGACACAACTCAAACCTTTTAACCTGTACTCTGATATGCTGAACTAAGGCTATGTATTCTATATAACATGTACTTGTTTGTGTCTATAACTGAAATAAAGCTTATACGATGCAGCTCGTGGATAGGTGGAAAAACATGTTAAGTGTGGAAGTTCAAAAAATTCTTGGGTTCCATAATCATGTATGGCGAGGTTCTGTTTAAAAAAAAACTATTGGAATTTTGTAATACCATTAATTACCTGTATAATTAGTTAGATGTACTCAAAACTGAATGTTCGTTAGAGATGGCTTTACTATATATGGTACCATGTAAATTTTCAACTTTATAGACTGGCATTTCCAAACTGAAAAACTAGTTATAGTACACCATTGTAAATTACCCTTACCTCCCGTATTTCAAGAATGGTTTGACTCAGTTGAGGAAATTAACATATGAAGAAAATATTAGTAGCCATGGATTCAGAAGCTGTTAAAGAGTTCCTTAAAGTCTGAAAGGGCTATGCTTTAAGAATCAGGTTCTTAAAGAGCATGGATGAATACACATGACTTTAAGGCTGAGGCCCCACGTCGCAGAGAGGCAGTTTTTTTTTGTTGTTGCATTTTTGCTGCAATTTTTTGAGCCAAAGCCAAGAGTGGCATCAAAAGGAATGGAAAATATGTAGACAACTGTTATACTTATAACTGATATTTAAACCACTCCTGGTTTGGGATTAAAAAACAAAAAACGCTGCGTTTCCGCATCGTGGGGCCTCAGCCTTAGTCTGATGTGAACAACTTTCTTCTTACTTTCTTTAAAGTGATTTACAAAATGTGTGTGTATCAGGAAAAGGGTCTTGGATATTGTGTGCGTCTAAAGTTGTTTGCTTACCCGAGCTTTACTGAGATACTACAAAGTATTGTTTTCTAGCATGTGCCTCCGACATAACTCTGAATAATGCATATTTTCTATTGGATGTATTTCAGAAAGTAGCCATGACCGAAACATGTCAGGATGGCTGATGTTTTTCAATCATCTGTAAAATATATTAAAATCTACTCTAACATTGTAATTCTACAGCAACTTGACATACAGTCTTTAGACAAAATAAAAACATAATTTGTTTAGTTTGTGAAGTATAGAAACTAAATTAACAATATCGTCCATATTACTTAATAGTAAAAGCTAATACATGGCTTTTAGTTATTACTTAAATCAAGTTACATTAGAATTTATTCTAATTTGTTGTGTAATTTTTTTGCTAATAACCAATAAATATTTGCTAAAACACATAAGGTGTATAGATATAGCACTGCTTATAAAGCTCAATCTTCCATATAATGAATTTTGAAGTTTTTAATTTTGAAGTTATAAAAAGATTAAATGATCCAAGACATTTACAAAATATAAGCTAAAAACATCAAACATTTTCAGTAAACTTTATATTTGTAAAATAATTTTTCTTGAATGTTTAATTTTATAAGATTTATTAAAGATAAATATAGTCAAACAGAAAGTTTATGTCAGCATTGCAGTTCCTCAATTACACCTCTGAGCGCCGCTGTTTAACCAATAAGCAGAATAAAAAGACTAGAAATCCACTGGTGTTTCCAGGGCTTGCACACATTGCAGATCTGCAGAAGGAAGCACAGCCATTTTTGGATTCTCTCTGGATATATCATTTTATTTTTCTTAAAAGACTGATCTACATTCCTGGATTACAACTAATCTCTAGAACAAATACTTCTGTGGGACATATAAAGAATAACATGCAATCTCATACAAGGATTTACAAAGGACTCAAATGGCAAGTAACAATCTCTCTCTTATTTTCTTGGCTGTGTTATTCAGTCTCTGGGCAGATTCATTATTCTATTGTAGAAGAAATGAGGAAAGACTCTGTTATAGAAAATATTGCAGATGACCTTGGATTAGATATTAAGCAGCTCTCATCTAGAAAACTGAGGATTGTATCCAGAGTTTCAGAGAAATATTTCTATATAAATCTAGATAATGGGAATCTGTATATTAAGGACAGGATAGACAGAGAGACATTGTGTCGGGCAGCAGCTACATGTTTCCTAGCCTTTGATGCTGTGGTTGAAAATCCTTTAAATGTTTTCAGTATCAGTATAGAAATTCAGGATATAAATGATAATTCTCCAGCATTTTATCCTGATATATTTACTGTAGAGACCATTGAATTAACATCAACAGGAACCAGATTTGCTTTAAGAGCTGCAGAAGATCCAGATATTGGCTCTAATTCTGTCCAGACATATAAGCTCAGTGATAACCAGTATTTTACACTGAGTGAAGACAGAAATCCAGATGGCAGTACATTTCTAGAGCTTGTCCTAGAGAAGCCATTAGACAGAGAGACACAGAGTCTTTATGAGCTCATATTAACAGCTATGGATGGAGGGAAACCTATGAGATCTGGAACTGCTGTAATAAGGATAATTGTTACTGATGCTAATGATAATTTCCCAATATTCACACAGTCAGTATATAAAGTCAGTGTGAATGAGAATACTCCAGTAAATACTACAATAATCACTGTGAATTCTACAGACAAGGATGAAGGGGTCAATGGACAGGTCACATATTCCTTTAGTAAAACATCAGGGAATGTCCATCATACAGGAACATTCAGTATAAACCCTGTGACTGGGAACATTAAGATAAATGATAAGTTGGATTTTGAAGAAACAGAAAATTATGAATTATCTGTTCAAGCCAAAGATGGAGGAGGCCTTGTGTCACATTGTAAAGTCTTAATAGAAGTCATAGATGACAATGACAATGTTCCTGAGATATCCCTCACATCATTGTCTAGTCCTATTCCTGAGGATTCTTCACCTGGAACTATAATCGCTCTCATTAAAGTCAATGACCAGGACTCTGGAGAGAATGGAGAAGTGGACTGTAAACTTATAGGTGGAGAAGATTTTAATCTAATATCATCATCTGCCAGTTATTACAAAGTTGTCACTGTTGATCCTATGGACAGAGAAAAAGTATCCACCTACAATATCACCATTTTGGCCACTGATAGAGGATCTCCTCCACTTTCCAGTAGAAGAACAATAACCTTGGAGATATCAGATGTCAACGACAACCCACCATTGTTTAAGAAGTCATCTTACTTTGCCTATGTACAAGAGAACAACTTACCAGGAGCCTCAATATACAGTATTCAAGCCATTGACCATGATATTGGAGACAACGCTAAAATAATTTACTCCATTTCCAATGTTGATACAGATCTTCCAGTGACGGCTTATCTCTCCATAAATATTGAGACCGGAGTTCTCTATGCTCAAAGATCATTTGACTTTGAGCAACAGAATGAGTTTCTTATACAAGTGTCAGCCAGAGATAATGGGTCCCCGCCACTGAGCAGCAACACAACACTGACTATACGTATTGTAGATCAGAATGACAACGTTCCCAAAATCTTGTACCCATCTCCAGAAAGTGATGGATCATCTATGTTCGAGATGGTCCCTTTTTCTTCTGAGCCTGGTTCTTTGATAACCAAGGTGGTTGCAGTGGATGCAGATGCCGGCCATAATGCTTTACTGTCTTATCATTTTATGCCAGTATTGGAGTCACCGTACTTTACAATAGGCCAGAATACTGGTGAAGTCAGGACATTGCGCATATTTCAAGAGAAGGATCTATTAAATCATAAGCTTGTGGTGATTGTGAAGGACCATGGAGATCCCTGTCTTTCATCTTCCACCACCATTACTCTTGTTATTGCTAATAATTTCCAACAAGTGGCCCCGAAATTTCAGAATAAAGTCCCAGATGAAGAACATCAGTCAAATTTGCAGTTATACTTAGTGGTCGGCCTTGCTGTAATATCTTTGCTCTTTATTATTACAGTTTTGTTGGTCATTATATCAAAGTTTAAAAAGTCCAAACCACTTCCCATGTTTGCTCCTCTAAGCTCGAGCTTATATCCACCAGTAAATGGGACATTAACCCTTCCATACTCATACAATGTCTGTGTGGCTTTGGATTCTACTGAAAATGACTTTACTTACATGCAACCAAACCAGAAGGTTCCTGTGGACAATCTCATTGACGCTGATGATTCTGGACTTGGGAATGAAGCTTTGAAAGACAATTTACTCTCGGACAGTTCAATACAGGTGAGTTAACATAAAACTTTATTTACATACTCAAGTCTTATAAATGGAGATACTAATTTATGGAAATTGTTTTGAAATCAGTAATGCTACCAATATCAAAAATCTATGGTCCTCAGCTATTAACCTGATGCTCTTTTGGTTTTTTTTATATTTTGTTTTCTTCGGTGTTTTCATTTAATTTTATATGTGATCACATAATGTGACTCTTTCTACATGGATTACTATAGAGGAGCTTATCACTACTACTATACTATACTATACTATACTATTACTATAGTGCAGCTTATTAGAACTTTCCTGTGTAGACTAGGGCAGAGTCAGCCAAGTGTTGGGGATTTAATGAGAAGCAGAGGATTTTATACAGCATTATTGTTGTTTCTGGAGGTACGACAACATGTTGTGCAGATTGTTATAGTCTATTACATAGCTCTGTCAACTAACTTCCATTCATGGCACCTGCCATAAAGCATGCACCTTACTGCACTGTCATATAGCTGCCATAGAACAGAAGTTTCTCTCTGAAATATAGCATTGTCCTGGAACATTTTTAAACATCTACAACCTGGTGTTTTTCCTCTCATGAATTGCTTGTATCAGCTCCTACTATAACATTTCCTTTGGGTTAAAGTCAAGACCTTGACTTGGCCATTTTGAAACTTCATTCCTCTTTAACCATTCTTTGGTAGTTCTACAGCATGACCTATGATCTCTTGAAATTAAGCTCATGTATAGATATCCTGGCATATTCTTTCAGAATTTGCTGGTATTTTTTCAGAATTCATTGATTGATGGCAAGCCAGCCTGGCCCAGATCCAGAAAAACAGGACCAAACAATGATATTGCCACAATTGCTGCACAGATGGTTTGAGGTTTTCATGTTGTACTGCATATTCTTTTCTCCAAACATAACATTTCTCATTTATACCAAAGAGGTCTATTGTGGTCTCCTCAGTCCACAAAACACTATACCAATAGCCTTCTGGGTTGGACAGGCGATCTTTAGCAGACTGAAGTTAGGCATCAATGTTCTTTTTGGAGGGTAGTGACAACGCAAACTATTTCTGTTCAGTATTTTCCTGATGATTGACTAATGAACATTAACTTACATTAGCTAACTTGATAAAGGCTGTTAGACATTATCTTGTGTTCATTTGATACCTTGACGTCTATTATAGGTCTTGATCTTGATGTGATCCTTGTTGGTGAAACATTCCTAGAGATGGTAACAATAGTCTTGAACTTTGTTTGTAAACCATCTGCCTGACAGTGAATTGAAAGAATCCAAAATATTTAGAGATGATTTTGAAACCTTTCCAGCCTGATGAGCATAAACAACTCTTCTTCTGAGGTCCTCAGTATTGTCCTTTGTTTATACTATGATATGTCTCCATATACAAGTGCTATGAGGATCAGACATTGATATATCCCTGTTCTTTAAATAAAATGTGTCGCTCATTCATGCCTGATTGGCATCCCATTGATTGAAAACACTTGACTCTAGTGAAGTTTTCAAATGATTTACATAATCTTGCCAATTACAGATACGTGATTTCGGGCCTTTATCTTCTATAAATATATGGCCAAGTCTAATAGTTTTGACTCATTTTTTTAAGTTGCTTCTCTTTATCTTTTAAGACCTGTATGAAAAATGATAATTGCATATATTTTAGGTCAAATTTATGCAAAAATATAGAAAATTTCAAGCACTATTCTATATGATGTATCTTTTAGATAGGGAGTAAATATTTAAAGTGCACAAATCCTTTTAAAGTATTAAAAAATATCTGGGTCCCATGGGTTCTGTTTAAAAGCAAACATTTTGTAATACTGTTATCAACCTCTTGAACTAGTTGGAAGGTTTCTAGACTTGATGGTCCTTGGAGCCAACAACTTTATTCATATTACCCGATAAACTTTCAGCTTTAAAGAAGGGTGGCTCCAGGCTATATGATTGGTCATAAATTGGAAAGTCCTCTTGTCGCCTGCAGCTTGGTAATCGTTTGAATAGGTTGAGGAAATTAGACATTATAGACATATAGTTAGACATATAGTTCTTTGGAATCAGGATCATATTTAAGAATCAAGTTTGTTCATGGATGAACATGTATCACTTTTAGTATTATTCGAACTACATTATTCTTATTTTCGTTAAAGCAGATTTACATAATATCGTTGTATATGGATAAGGGGTTGGGTAATGTATGTGCCTAAAGATGCTGGATTATATACTTTGGCATTTATTAGGTACATCCAAGTAGTACGTACTTACGATATAAAACTTAAAAATGCTTAGTTTCCGGTGAATGCATTTGAAAAAAGTTTGAAGATAGTTGAAGTTTTTCAAACCTCAAATTTACCATACCATATTACTGACAAAAGGAGTGGAAATAAGTTCTAAATTCATTCAATACATTTTAATAACTACTCACAGTTAACTAAAATAATAAAACTTATTTAGAATTATTTTTACCAATTAAGATTATACATAAATGTAATTGTAAGGTTTTACGAGCATTACACAACAGGACTTACAGCATGTAGACTAAATAATGGAAGTATTATTTTTTACATTTTTTTTTTTAAATACGGAGACAAAAATATCAGAATAGTCCACATAATTTATTAGCTAAACGTGATAATTAGTTCATAGTTATTAGCAAAATAAAATTGCATTACAAATTATTCTAATTTGTAATGTCACTTCCCTTGCTAAGAACTGCAAATTTTTATTTTGGAAAAGTATATGTAAGATATATCTCTATCTATCGATCTATCTTTCTATCTATAGACTTATTTGTAAATTTTAAGCCACTATAAAACTAATTGATTTTAATATTGATACTAGTTTGCAGGTAAATTGGTTATAAAGAAATTGTTAAAAAAATAAGAAATTATCTGGGACTATAACAATAGATAAACTAAAGACTTAAAACTTTTTCAATAAACGCTTTAGACATGCTAGAGAAAAGTTTGAGTATACATTTATGTAGTAAGTTACATTTTATAGAAATTAGTAAAACAAAATTATTTAAAAGTAGACAGAAAATATATTTCAGCATTGTAGTTCCTCAATTGCACCTCTGAGCGCCGCTGTTTAACCAATAAGCAGAATAAAAAGACTAGAAATCCACTGGTGTTTCCAGGGCTTGCACACATTGCAGATCTGCAGAAGGAAGCACAGCCATTTTTGGATTCTCTCTGGATATATCATTTTATTTTTCTTATAAGGCTGATCTACATTCCTGGATTACAACAAATCTATAGAACAATTACTTCTGTGGGGCACATAAAGAATAACATGCAGTCTCATACATGGATTTACAAAGGACTCAGATGGCAAGTAACAATCTCTCTCTTGTTTTCTTGGCTGTGTCATTTAGTCTCTGGGCAGATTCATTATTCTACTGTGGAAGAAATGAGGAAAGACTCTGTTATAGCAAATATTGCAGATGACCTTGGATTAGATATTAAGCAGCTCTCATCTAGAAAACTGAGGATTGTATCAGATGTTTCAGAGAGATATTTCTATGTAAATCTGGATAATGGGAATCTGTATATTAAGGACAGGATAGACAGAGAGACCTTGTGTGGGGCAGAAGCTTCTTGCTTTCTAACCTTTGATGCTGTGGTGGAAAATCCTTTAAATGTTTTCAGTATCACTATAGAAATTCAGGATATAAATGATAATTCTCCAGCCTTTTATCCTGATGCATTTACTGTAGAGACCATTGAATTAACATCAGCAGGAACCAGATTTGCTTTACAAACTGCAGAAGATCCAGATATTGGCTCTAATTCTGTCCAGACATATAAGCTCAGTGACAACCAGTATTTTACACTGAGTGAAGACAGAAATCCAGATGGCAGTACATTTCTAGAGCTTGTTCAAGAGAAGCCATTAGACAGAGAGACACAGAGTCTTCATGAGCTCATACTAACAGCTATGGATGGAGGGAAACCTATGAGATCTGGAACTGCTGTAATAAGGATCATTGTTACTGATGCTAATGATAATTTCCCAATATTCACACAGTCAGTATATAAAGTCAGTGTGAATGAGAATACTCCAGTAAATACTACAATAGTCACTGTGAATTCTACAGACAAGGATGAAGGGGTCAATGGAAAGGTCACATATTCCTTTAGCAAGACATCAGGGAATGTCCATCGTTCAGGAACATTCAGTATAAACCCTATGACTGGAGACATTAAGATAAATGATAAATTGGATTTTGAAATAACACAAAATTATGAATTATCTGTTCAAGCCAAAGATGGAGGAGGCCTTGTGGCCCATTGTAAAGTCCTAATAGAAGTCATAGATGTGAATGACAATGTTCCTAAGATATCCATCACCTCATTGTCTAGTCCTATTCCTGAGGATTCTTCACCTGGAACTATAATCGCTCTCATTAAAGTCAATGATCAGGACTCTGGAGAAAATGGAGAAGTGGACTGTAAACTTATAGATGGAGAAGCTTTTAATCTAATATCATCATCTGCCAGTTATTACAAAGTTGTCACTGTTGGTCCTATGGACAGAGAAATAGTGTTGACCTACAATATCACCATTTTGGCCACTGATAGAGGATCTCCTCCACTTTCCAGTAGAAGAACAATCACTTTGGAGATATCAGATGTCAACGACAACCCACCAGTGTTTAAGAAGTCATCTTATGTTGCCTATGTACAAGAGAACAACTTACCAGGAGCCTCAATATACAGTATTCAAGCCATTGATCATGATATTGGAGACAACGCTAAAATAATCTATTCCATTTCCAATGTTGATACAGATCTTCCAGTGACGGCTTATCTCTCCATAAATATTGAAACCGGAGTTCTCTACGCACAAAGATCATTTGACTATGAGCAACAGAATGAGTTTATTATACAAGTGTCAGTCAGAGATAATGGATCTCCACCACTGAGCAGCAACACAACACTGACTATCCGTATCGTAGATCAGAATGACAACGCTCCCAAAATCTTGTATCCATCTCCAGAAAGTGACGGATCATCTATGTTTGAGATGGTCCCTTTTTCTTCTGAGCCTGGTTCTTTGATAACCAAGGTGGTTGCAGTGGATGCAGATGCCGGCCATAATGCTTTACTGTCTTATCATTTTATGCCAGTATTGGAGTCACCATACTTTACAATAGGCCAGAACACTGGTGAAGTCAGGACATTGCGTATATTTCAAGAGAAGGATCTATTAAATCATAAGCTTGTGGTGATTGTGAAGGACCATGGAGATCCCTTTCTTTCATCTTCTACCACAATTACTCTTGTTATTGCTAATAATTTCCAACAAGTGGCCCCAAAATTTCAGAATAAAGTTCCAGATGAAGAACATCAGTCAAATTTGCAGTTATACTTAGTGGTCGGCCTTGCTGTAATTTCTTTGCTCTTCATTATTACAGTTTTGTTGGTCATTATATCAAAGTTTAAAAAGTCCAAACCACTTCCCATGTTTGCTCCTCTAAGCTCGAGCTTATATCCACCAGTAAATGGGACATTAACCCTTCCCTACTCATACAATGTCTGTGTGGCTTTGGATTCTACTGAAAATGACTTTACTTACATGCAACCAAATCAGAACATTCCTGTGGATAATCTCATTGATGCTGAAGATTCTGGACTTGGGAATGAAGCTTTGAAAGACACTTCAGACACTGACTATTCAATACAGGTGAGTTAATGTGAAACTCCACTTACTTATTTACCTACTGAAGTCTTGTAAATGGAGACACAATTCTGGGGCTTTTTTAAATGAGAAATTTTAACTTCATTAAAAAAGATATTCCTCGGCTTATTTAGAAAACTCAGAGTTCATTATTTATAGTTTTCTTGATCAAAGCATTAAATGTAATTATCAGATTATTTACACCACTTTTTATTGTAAACATAGTTTGTATTCTTGGATTTTTCTATTTTTTTTTATGCATTGAAAAAAATGAAACCTCGGTGCTGACCAAACTTCCACCAGTTCTTCTTTGATTGAAGAAATATGGTCAACAAAATTTAGTTTACAGTCATTCCATATGTAGTCATGGGTTGTTTCGGCCTAAGCGTCTCTACAGGCCGTGTACAGCTTATCTACCAATGTTATTACTTCATTTATATTAGCAATGTTCTAGCTCATTTTCTATATATCTATAAAGTCTTACCCCAGACTCCACAGAGCACCACTTAAAAGCAATTGCTTAGCTGATCTTGTAGTGTGTTCATGCTTGTTGAACTGGGATCATTGGTTTGCTATAGGATATTTGGAGAGCTACCATTCATCTTTGTTTGACTATCCAGGTTTCCGTTAATTTTTTCACTTTATGTCTGTGGTTTTATATGTGACTATTTAACATGGGTACCTACTAGGTGTAAAATAAGTTAATATTTTCTGCAACTTAATTTTTCAGCTTTGTTGTATAGCCTGGGACAGAGTCAGCAGAGATTTAATGAAAGTTGTATTGCTGTAGCAAGATAACAAAACTATATACACTGATAAGTCTTTGTATGCAGCTCTTCTGTCACTCCTGAGTCTCTAGAGAGGGAACCTGTATTATAGTACTTCATGGAGACCGTTATAGTCTATAAGATCGCTCAGTCAACTTGCTTACCTTTATGGCAGTTGCCATAAAGCATGCACATTACTGCACTGCCTACGTACACATTACAAGAAGGAAGTGTGCATCTCCAGTAATGCAGCCTCCATGGAAGTTTTTGCAAAAGGTAACTACAACCTTAAAGATAAATGGATGAAGCCATTAGTTATCTTTACATATTGTAGCAATTGTCAAAGTTAGAGTCATTTCTTTATTGCATTACCTTGAACATCCACATGTAATTTCCAAAGTCAATGATACATGCTGGTCATAAAATGTATGTTAAGTGTAGACACAACGCCACAGTTTTTTTCCTATGGCCTGATAAAGAAATGTAGTTATTCACTCTTCATAACAAGCTTGTTCGTGTCTGTAACTTCCTTTAACCTCATATGAAGTAACTTGTGGGTAGGTGATAAATAGTTTAAGTGTGCAAATCCTTTTGTTCAAAAATTGCTTGGGTTCCATGGTCAATGCAAGTTTGTTCTGTAAAAAGTTAATATTGATGACTGTATGTTCTGGAATGAACAGTGGACTTGAAAGTCTTAGGAGGCAACAATCCTATTTATGTTACCAGGCAAACATTCATCTTTGAAGAAGAATGTCTCCTGGCTGAACAAATGATCAATGAACATCATTGGAAATCCATTCATTCAAAAAAAAGTTTGGGTTCTATGGCCCATGTAGGATAGTTCTGTTAAAATTAAAGTCATTTTGTAATACTATTAATGACCAGTATGACCACTTGGATCTCCAAACCTGATATTCGATGGATACAACTCTCCTATCCATTATGCCAGGCAAGTGTTCCTCTTTGAATAAGAGAGCTTCCGGGTTGAATAATTGATTATGCTACATCATGAGAGAACCCTATCACCTCCTGCAGTTAGAATGGTTTGATTTTGTTGAAGTTAGACACATGGAGAAAATTGTGACCATGGATTTGTGAGTTGTCGACAGATTCTTTGGAATCTGAAGCCTCTGGATTATGTTTTAAGCATCAGGTTCTTTGGGGGGCATGATTTGACGATGATGAGCAAGCGTCCTTTCACTTTCTATATAACAATGTGCAAAGTGGAGTTTATATGTAAATAGATAACAGGTTTGGATACGGTATGTTGTGTTGTTTGTTTACCTGGGGCTTTACTGAGGTACATTATAGTATTGTCCTATAGCATGTGCCTATGATACAGCTTAGAAAAGTACATTCTGGTGGATGGATTTGAGAAAGAAGATGAATGAAAGATGTGAGGATAGTTGAGGCTTTTCACATTTCAGAATACATTTAAATATATTTGTTAAATAATGTGATTTTACAGACATTACAGCAATATGACATAGAGCGTGTACACTAAATAATAAAAGTATATTTTTTTAAATTTCTTTCATTATGAAGAAAAAAAATACGTCATTAGTTACTGGCAAAATCAACATTAAAATATAAAATGTATTGAAATTTATAATGTAACTTCTTTTTGCTAATAAGTAATGTATATTATGCAAAACATAAGGTGTATAGATATAAATATAATCCAGAATCTGCCTTTAAATATGTTGTTTCAAATATTAGTGTAACCAACGACTAATAACTAATCATAAGAAATTATCTGAGACTTTTACAATCTAAAAACTAAAGGCTCAAAACTCTTTCAATAACCTTTATGGAAATACTGACTAAAAATTGTATAAGCATTTTCTTAGAAAGTTTAATTTTAGATTTAGAATTAGAATTATTGTTAATAAAATAAAAGTGTTTAAAAGTAGACATAAAATATATTTCAGCATTGTAGTTCCTCAATTGCACCTCTGAGCGCCGCTGTTTAACCAATAAGCAGAATAAAAAGACCAAAAATCCACTGGTGTTTCCAGGGCTTGCACACATTGCAGATCTGCAGAAGGAAGCACAGCCATTTTTGGATTCTCTCTGGATATATCATTTTATTTTTCTTATTAAAACCAACCTACACTGCTGGATTACAACTAATCTCTAGAACAATTACTTCTGTTGGACATATAAAGAATAACATGCAATCTCATACATGGATTTACAAAGGACTCAGATGGCAAGTAACAATCTCTCTCTTATTTTCTTGGCTGTGTCATTCAGTCTCTGGGCAGATTCATTATTCTATTGTAGAAGAAATGAGGAAAGACTCTGTTATAGCAAATATTGCAGATGACCTTGGATTAGATATTAAGCAGCTCTCATCTAGAAAACTGAGGATTGTGTCAGATGTTTCAGAGAGATATTTCTATGTAAATCTGGATAATGGAAATCTGTATATTAAGGACAGGATAGACAGAGAGACCTTGTGTGGGGCAGAAGCTTCTTGTTTCCTAACCTTTGAAGCTGTGGTGGAAAATCCTTTAAATGTTTTCAGTATCAGTATAGAAATTCAGGATATAAATGATAATTCTCCAGTATTTTACCCGGATATATTGAGTGTAAAGACCATTGAATTAACATCAGCAGGAACAAGATTTGCTTTAAGATCAGCAGAAGATCCAGATATTGGTTCTAATTCTGTCCAGACATATAAGCTCAATGATAACCAGTATTTTACACTAAGTGTAGACAGAAATCCAGATGGCAGTACATTTCTAGAGCTTGTCCTAGAGAAGCCATTAGATAGGGAGACACAGAGTCTTCATGAGCTCATACTAACAGCTATGGATGGAGGGAAACCTATGAGATCTGGAACTGCTGTAATAAGGATCATTGTTGCTGATGCTAATGATAATTTCCCAATATTCACACAATCAGTATATAAAGTCAGTGTGAATGAGAATACTCCAGTAAATACTACAATAATCACTGTAAATTCTACAGACAAGGATGAAGGGGTCAATGGACAGGTCACATATTCCTTTAGCAAGACATCAGGGAATGTCCATCATACAGGAACATTTAGTATAAACCCTGTGACGGGGGACATTAAGATATATGATAAAGTAGATTATGAATTGACAAGAAATTATGAATTATCTGTTCAAGCAAAGGATGGAGGAGACCTTGAGTCCCATTGTAAAGTCCTAATAGAAGTCATAGATGTGAATGACAATGCTCCTAAGATATCCATCACCTCATTGTCTAGTCCTATTCCTGAGGATTCTTCACCTGGAACTATAATCGCTCTCATTAAAGTCAATGATCAGGACTCTGGAGAGAATGGAGAAGTGGACTGTAAACTTATAGGTGGAGAAGATTTTAATCTAATATCATCATCTGCCAGTTATTACAGAGTTGTCACTGATGGTCCTATGGACAGAGAAAAAGTGTCCACCTACAATATCACCATTTTGGCCACCGATAGAGGATCTCCTCCACTTTCCAGTAGAAGAACAATCACCTTGGAGATATCAGATGTCAACGACAACCCACCAGTGTTTAAGAAGTCATCTTACTTTGCCTATGTACAAGAGAACAACTTACCAGGAGCCTCAATATACAGTATTCAAGCCATTGATCATGATATAGGAGACAACGCTAAAATAATTTATTCCATTTCCAATGTTGATACAGATCTTCCAGTGACGGCTTATCTCTCCATAAATATTGAGACCGGAGTTCTCTATGCTCAAAGATCATTTGACTATGAGCAACAGAATGAGTTTATTATACAAGTGTCAGCCAGAGACAATGGGTCCCCGCCACTGAGCAGCAACACAACACTGACTATCCGTATCATAGATCAGAATGACAACGCTCCCAAAATCTTGTACCCATCTCCAGAAAGTGATGGATCATCTATGTTTGAGATGGTCCCTTTTTCTTCTGAGCCTGGTTCTTTGATAACCAAGGTGGTTGCAGTGGATGCAGATGCCGGACATAATGCTTTACTGTCTTATCATTTTTCGCCAGTATTGGAGTCACCATACTTTACAATAGGCCAGAACACTGGTGAAGTCAGGACATTGCGTATATTTCAAGAGAAGGATCTATTAAATCATAAGCTTGTGGTGATTGTGAAGGATCATGGAGATCCCTGTCTTTCATCTTCCACCACCATTACTCTTGTTATTGCAAATAATTTCCAACAAGTGGCCCCAAAATTTCAGAATAAAGTTCCAGATGAAGAACATCAGTCAAATTTGCAGTTATACTTAGTGGTCGGCCTTGCTGTAATATCTTTGCTCTTTATTATTACAGTTTTGTTGGTCATTATATCAAAGTATAAAAAGTCCAAACCACTTCCCATGTTTGCTCCTCTAAGCTCAAGCTTATATCCACCAGTAAATGGGACATTAACCCTTCCATACTCATACAATGTCTGTGTGGCTTTGGATTCTACTGAAAATGACTTTACTTACATGCAACCAAACCAGAACGTCCCTGTGGACAATCTTATTGATGCTGATGATTCTGGACTTGGAAATGAAGCTTTGAAAGACACTTCGGACACTAACTATTCAATACAGGTGAGTTACTGAAAAACTCTACTTCTATATTTATCTACTGAGGTCCTATAAATTGAGATCCAAGCATTTGAAAATCAGAAATCATAACTAAAATAAAAATATATTTCTCAGTTTTTATCTGTATGTTATAGAGCAAACTAGGAATTGGTTATTCTTGACCATTGTATTAAAGGGAGTCACCATATTATTTACACCAATTTTATTATAAGCTTATTTTTTAGTCTTCAATTTTTTGTTTGTGTTGAAAACTAACTAAACCAGGACACTGACCAAACTTACACTAATTCTTCTTTTATTTAAAATAGATGGTCACAGATTGCAGACCAGAATTTAGTTAGCGCTTGTGTTTTCCTATAGGATTATTGGAGCAATGGCATTGGCCTTTTTGTCACTATCCACTTTACTTTTAAACTTTTTCTGTTTTGTGTTTTATGTTTATATATGACTAACCTTTATGGCTACCTAGTTCACTTGGGTCACTATACTGGACACAGTACATTAACATTTTCTGTTAATCTGCAGCTTACGTTTCAGCTTTGCTGTGCAGACTGGGACATGTTAACAAACAGCTCAGGATTTAATGACTATTATGTTTCTGTAGGCAGGATAACAACAATATACATACAAAAATTGCTCTTTATGAAGCTCTACTGTCATTACTTTGTATAACAAGTACTTCTTTATGCCTATAACTTCCATTAAACTTATATGATGCAGCTTGTGGATACCTGATAAATATTTGAAGAGTGCTGATCAGATATGGACCACATTGTCCATATGTGATGAATGTGTTCAAAAATAAGCCCATTTTGTAATGCTATTAATAATCTCGATCGCCAGTTGGATGGCTTTCAGTTTTGATGGCTGTTGGAGACAGTTACCCTGTTTGCGTTACCAGCCAAACCTTCGCCTTTGAATAAGGGAGGTTCCAGGTTGTACGACTAGTCATGCTACATTGTTAGGATCCCCAATGACCTCCTGTAGTTCAAGAATGGTTTGGGTCTGTTGAGGAAATTGGAAATACTGAAAAATTTGTGGTCATGGTTTTTGGAGTGGTCAACAGGTTCTTTGGAATATGGAGCCACTAGGATATGCATTAAGGATCTGGTTTTTCTAGAGTATGGATGAATATGCATAACATTTAGAAGGATTTGGGCAACTTTATTTTCTTTAAAACTTTTTATAAAATGATGCCTGTGTATTTAGATAAGTTGTTATTTGTCTATCTGGCCTTTGCAGGTACAGTGGGGCAAAAAAGTATTTAGTCAGTCACCAATAGTGCAAGTTCCACCACTTAAAAAGATGAGAGGCGTCTGTAATTTATATCATAGGTAGACCTCAACTGTGAGAGACAAAATGAGAAAACAAATCCAGAAAATAACATTGTCTGATTTTGTAAGAATTTATTTGCAAATTATGGTGGAAAATAAGTATTTGGTCAGTAACAAAATTTCATCTCAATACTTTGTTATATCTCCTTTGTTGGCAATGACAGAGGTCAAACGTTTTCTGTAAGTCTTCACAAGGTTGGCACACACTGTTGTTGGTATGTTGGCCCATTCCTCCATGCAGATCTCCTCTAGAGCAGTGATGTTTTGGGGCTGTCGCTTGGCAACATGGACTTTCAACTCCCACCAAAGGTTTTCTATAGGGTTGAGATCTGGAGACTGGCTAGGCCACTCCAGGACCTTGAAATGCTTCTTACAAAGCCACTCCTTCGTTGCCCTGGCGATGTGCTTTGGATCATTGTCATGTTGAAAGACCCAGCCACGTTTCATCTTCAATGCCCTTGCTGATGGAAGGAGGTTTGCACTCAAAATCTCACAATACATGGCCCCATTCATTCTTTCATGTACCCGGATCAGTCGTCCTGGCCCCTTTGCAGAGAAACAGCCCCAAAGCATGATGTTTCCACCCCCATGCTTTACAGTAGGTATGGTGTTTGATGGATGCAACTCAGTATTCTTTTTCCTCCAAACACGTAAAGTGGTGTTTCTACCAAACAGTTCCAGTTTGGTTTCATCAGACCATAGGACATTCTCCCAATACTCTTCTGGATCATCCAAATGCTCTCTAGCAAACTTCAGACGGGCCCGGACATGTACTGGCTTAAGCAGTGGGACACGTCTGGCACTGCAGGATCTGAGTCCCTGGCGGCGTAGTGTGTTACTGATTGTAGGCTTTGTTACATTGGTCCCAGCTCTCTGCAGTTCATTCACTAGGTCCCCCCGCGTTGTTCTGGGATTTTTGCTCACCGTTCTTGTGATCATTTTGACCCCACAGGGTGAGATTTTGCGTGGAGCCCCAGAGTGAGGGAGATTATCAGTGGTCTTGTATGTCTTCCATTTTCTAATTATCGCTCCCACAGTTGATTTCTTCAATCCAAGCTGGTTGTCTATTGCAGATTCAGTCTTCCCAGCCTGGTGCAGGGCTACAATTTTGTTTCTGGTGTCCTTTGACAGCTCTTTGGTCTTCACCATAGTGGAGTTTGGAGTCTGACTGTTTGAGGGTGTGCACAGGTGTCTTTTTATACTGAGAACAAGTTTAAACAGGTGCCATTACTACAGGTAATGAGTGGAGGAAAGAGGAGACTCTTAAAGAAGAAGTTACAGGTCTGTGAGAGCCAGAAATCTTGATTGCTTGTAGGTGACCAAATACTTATTTTCCACCATAATTTGCAAATAAATTCTTACAAAATCAGACAATGTGATTTTCTGGATTTGTTTTCGCATTTTGTCTCTCATAGTTGAGGTCTACCTATGATGTAAATTACAGACGCCTCTCATCTTTTTAAGTGGTGGAACTTGCACTATTGGTGACTGACTAAATACTTTTTTGCCCCACTGTACACTATAGTATTGTCTTATAGAATGTGCATATGATACAAATCAAATACATATTTTCTGGTAGATATATTACAGAAAATGGATATAAATGAAGGTTATAACAAATGATAGGGTTTTTGAAATATTTGCAAAATATATGTAAATGTATTTTTTATTTGCTAAAATATAGATACAAAATTAACTGTAAAGTCCATATTATTTAATAGCAAGAGCTAATAAATGATTATTAATAAGAAGCAGAATCAAATGACATTACAGGTTATTGCAATTTTTAATATAACTCCTTTTTGTATCATTTTAAGTATTGGTATAAATAGTTATAAAGAGATGATAACAAATAAGAAAAAAATATTTGGTGCTTTTACAATATATAAAGTAAAGACTTGAAAATTTTCAGTAAACGTTATAGAAATTCTGTTTAAAATTTTCAGGAGCATTTATTTGAAAAGTTTAATTTTGAATTATTGAAACAAAATTACATAATAGGACACAGAAAATATATTTCAGCATTGTAGTTCCTCAATTGCACCTCTGAGCGCCGCTGTTTAACCAATAAGCAGAATAAAAAAGACTAGAAATCCACTGGTGTTTCCAGGGCTTGCACACATTGCAGATCTGCAGAAGGAAGCACAGCCATTTTTGGATTCTCCCTGGATATATGATTTTATTTTTCTTAAAAGACTGATCTATATTCCTGGATTACAACTAATCTCTAGAACAATTACTTCTGTGGGACATATAAAGAATAACATGCAACCTCATACATGGATTTCCAAAGGAATCAGATGGCAAGTAACAATCTTTCTCTTATTTTCTTGGCTGTGTCATTCAGTCTCTGGGCAGATTCATTATTCTATTGTAGAAGAAATGAGGAAAGACTCTGTTATAGCAAATATTGCCGATGACCTTGGATTAGATATTAAGCAGCTCTCATCTAGAAAACTGAGAATTGTATCAGATGTTTCAGAGAGATATTTCTATATAAATCTGGATAATGGGAATCTGTATATTAAGGACAGGATAGACAGAGAGACATTGTGTCGGGCAGCAGCTAAATGTTTCCTAGCCTTCGATGCTGTGTTGGAAAATCCTTTAAATGTTTTCAGTATCAGTATAGAAATTCAGGATATAAATGACAATTCTCCAGCATTTTATCCTGATGTATTTAGTATAGAGACCATTGAATTAACATCAGCAGGAATCAGATTTGCTTTAAGAGCTGCAGAAGATCCAGATATTGGCTCTAATTCTGTCCAAATATATAAACTCAGTGACAACCAGTATTTTACACTGAGTGAAGACAGAAATCCAGATGGCAGTACATTTCTAGAGCTTGTTCTAGAGAAGCCATTAGATAGAGAGACACAGAGTCTTCATGAGCTCATACTAACAGCTATGGATGGAGGGAAACCTATGAGATCTGGAACTGCTGTAATAAGGATCATTGTTACTGATGCTAATGATAATTTCCCAATATTCACACAGTCAGTATATAAAGTCAGTGTGAATGAGAATACTCCAGTAAATACTACAATAATCACTGTGAATTCTACAGACAAGGATGAAGGGGTCAATGGACAGGTTACATATTCCTTTAGCAAGACATCAGACAATGTCCATCATACAGGAACATTCACTATAAACCCTGTGACTGGGGACATTAAGATAAATGATATTCTGGATTTTGAAGAAACAGAAAATTATGAATTATCTGTTCAAGCCAAAGATGGAGGAGGTTTTGTGGCCCATTGTAAGGTCTTAATAGAAGTCATAGATGTGAATGACAATGCTCCTAAGATATCCATCACCTCATTGTCTAGTCCTATTCCTGAGGATTCTTCACCTGGAACTATAATCGCTCTCATTAAAGTCAATGATCAGGACTCTGGAGAAAATGGAGAAGTGGACTGTAAACTTATAGATGGAGAAGCTTTTAATCTAATATCATCATCTGCCAGTTATTACAGAGTTGTTACTGTTGGTCCTATGGACAGAGAAAAAGTGTCCACCTACAATATCACCATTTTGGCCACTGATAGAGGATCTCCTCCACTTTCCAGTAGAAGAACAATCACCTTGGAGATATCAGATGTCAACGACAACCCACCAGTGTTTAAGAAGTCATCTTACTTTGCCTATGTACAAGAGAACAACATACCAGGATCCTCAATATACAGTATTCAAGCCATTGATCATGATATCGGAGACAATGCTAAAATAATCTATTCCATTTCCAATGTTAATACAGATCTTCCAGTGACGGCTTATCTCTCCATAAATATTGAAACCGGAGTTCTCTACGCACAAAGATCATTTGACTATGAGCAACAGAATGAGTTTATTATACAAGTGTCAGCCAGAGATAATGGATCCCCACCACTGAGCAGCAACACAACACTGACTATCCGTATCGTAGATCAGAATGACAACGCTCCCAAAATCTTGTACCCATCTCCAGAAAGTGATGGATCATCTATGTTTGAGATGGTCCCTTTTTCTTCTGAGCCTGGTTCTTTGATAACCAAGGTGGTTGCAGTGGATGCAGATGCCGGACATAATGCTTTACTGTCTTATCATTTTTCGCCAGTATTGGAGTCACCATACTTTACAATAGGCCAGAACACTGGTGAAGTCAGGACATTGCGTATATTTCAAGAGAAGGATCTATTAAATCATAAGCTTGTGGTGATTGTGAAGGACCATGGAGATCCCTGTCTTTCATCTTCAACCACCATTACTCTTGTTATTGCAAATAATTTCCAACAAGTGGCCCCAAAATTTCAGAATAAAGTTCCAGATGAAGAACATCAGTCAAATTTGCAGTTATACTTAGTGGTCGGCCTTGCTGTAATATCTTTGCTCTTTATTATTACAGTTTTGTTGGTCATTATATCAAAGTATAAAAAGTCCAAACCACTTCCCATGTTTGCTCCTCTAAGCTCGAGCTTATATCCACCAGTAAATGGGACATTAACCCTTCCATACTCATACAATGTCTGTGTGGCTTTGGATTCTACTGAAAATGACTTTACTTACATGCAACCAAACCAGAACGTCCCTGTGGACAATCTTATTGATGCTGATGATTCTGGACTTGGGAATGAAGCTTTGAAAGACACTTCGGACACTAACTATTCAATACAGGTGAGTTACTGAAAAACTCTACTTCTATATTTATCTACTGAGGTCCTATAAATTGAGATCCAAGCGTTTGAAAATCAGAAATCATAACTAAAATAAAAATATATTTCTCAGTTTTTATCTGCATGTTATAGCGCAAACTAGGAATTGGTTATTCTTGACCATTGTATTAAAGGGAGTCACCATATTATTTACACCAATTTTATTATAAGCTTATTTTTTAGTCTTCAATTTTTTGTTTGTGTTGAAAACTAACTAAACCAGGACACTGACCAAACTTACACTAATTCTTCTTTTATTTAAAATAGATGGTCACAGATTGCAGACCAGAATTTAGTTAGCGCTTGTGTTTTCCTATAGGATTATTGGAGCAATGGCATTGGCCTTTTTGTCACTATCCACTTTACTTTTAAACTTTTTCTGTTTTGTGTTTTATGTTTATATATGACTAACCTTTATGGCTACCTAGTTCACTTGGGTCACTATACTGGACACAGTACATTAACATTTTCTGTTAATCTGCAGCTTACGTTTCAGCTTTGCTGTGCAGACTGGGACATGTTAACAAACAGCTCAGGATTTAATGACTATTATGTTTCTGTAGGCAGGATAACAACAATATACATACAAAAATTGCTCTTTATGAAGCTCTACTGTCATTACTTTGTATAACAAGTACTTCTTTATGCCTATAACTTCCATTAAACTTATATGATGCAGCTTGTGGATACCTGATAAATATTTGAAGAGTGCTGATCAGATATGGACCACATTGTCCATATGTGATGAATGTGTTCAAAAATAAGCCCATTTTGTAATGCTATTAATAATCTCGATCGCCAGTTGGATGGCTTTCAGTTTTGATGGCTGTTGGAGACAGTTACCCTGTTTGCGTTACCAGCCAAACCTTCGCCTTTGAATAAGGGAGGTTCCAGGTTGTACGACTAGTCATGCTACATTGTTAGGATCCCCAATGACCTCCTGTAGTTCAAGAATGGTTTGGGTCTGTTGAGGAAATTGGAAATACTGAAAAATTTGTGGTCATGGTTTTTGGAGTGGTCAACAGGTTCTTTGGAATATGGAGCCACTAGGATATGCATTAAGGATCTGGTTTTTCTAGAGTATGGATGAATATGCATAACTTTTAGAAGGATTTGGGCAACTTTATTTTCTTTAAAACTTTTTATAAAATGATGCCTGTGTATTTAGATAAGTTGTTATTTGTCTATCTGGCCTTTGCAGATACATTACAGTATTGTCTTACAGAATGTGCTTATGATACAAATCTGAAAAATACATATTTTCTGGTAGCTGTATTACAGAAAGTGGATATAAATGAAGGTTATAACAAATGATGTTTTTTTAAAAAATATTTGCAAAATATATGTAAATGTATTTTTTATTTGCTAAAATATAGATACAAAATTAACAGTAAAGTCCATATTATTTAATAGCAAGAGCTAATAAATGATTATTAATAAGAAGCAGCATCAAATGACATTACAAGTTATTACAATTTTTAATATAACTCCTTTTTGTATTATTTTAAGTATTGGTATAAACAGTTATAAAGAGATGATAAATAAGAAAAAACTTATTTGGTGCTTTTACAATATATAAAGTAAAGACTTGAAAATTTTCAGTAAACCTTATAGAAATTCTGTTTAAAATTTTCAGGAGCATTTATTTGAAGTTTAATTTTTAATTATTGCAACAAAATTACATAATAGGATACAGAAAATATATTTCAGCATTGTAGTTCCTCAATTGCACCTCTGAGCGCCGCTGTTTAACCAATAAGCAGAATAAAAAAGACTAGAAATCCACTGGTGTTTCCAGGGCTTGCACACATTGCAGATCTGCAGAAGGAAGCACAGCCATTTTTGGATTCTCTCTGGATATATAATTTTATTTTTCTTAAAACATTTATCTACATTGCTGGATTACCGCAAACTTCTAGAAAGATTACTTCTATGGGACATATAAAGGATAACATGCAGTCTTATACATGGATATGCAAAGGAATCAGATGGCAAGTAACAATCTCTCTCTTATTTTCTTGGCTGTGTCATTCAGTCTCTGGGCAGATTCATTATTCTATTGTAGAAGAAATGAGGAAAGACTCTGTTATAGCAAATATTGCAGATGACCTTGGATTAGATATTAAGCAGCTCTCATCTAGAAAACTGAGGATTGTATCAGATGTTTCAGAGAGATATTTCTATGTAAATCTGGATAATGGGAATCTGTATATTAAGGACAGGATAGACAGAGAGACCTTGTGTCGGGCAGCAGCTAAATGTTTCCTAGCCTTCGATGCTGTGTTGGAAAATCCTTTAAATGTGTTCAGTATCACTATAGAAATTCAGGATATAAATGACAATTCTCCAGCCTTTTATCCTGATGCATTTAGTATAGAGACCATTGAATTAACATCAGCAGGAACCAGATTTGCTTTAAGAGCTGCAGAAGATCCAGATATTGGCTCTAATTCTGTCCAGACATATAAGCTCAGTGATAACCAGTATTTTACACTGAGTGAAGACAGAAATCCAGATGGCAGTACATTTCTAGAGCTTGTCCTAGAGAAGCCATTAGATAGAGAGACACAGAGTCTTCATGAGCTCATACTAACAGCTATAGATGGAGGGAAACCTATGAGATCCGGAACTGCTGTAATAAGGATCATTGTTACTGATGTTAATGATAATTTCCCAATATTCACACAGTCAGTATATAAAGTCAGTGTGAATGAGAATACTCCAGTAAATACTACAATAATGACTGTGAATTCTACAGACAAGGATGAAGGGGTCAATGGACAGGTCATATATTCCTTTAGTAAAACATCCGGGAATGTCCATCATACAGGAACATTCACTATAAACCCTCTGACTGGAGACATTAAGATAAATGATATTCTGGATTTTGAAGAAACAGAAAATTATGAATTATCTGTTCAAGCCAAAGATGGAGGAGGCCTTGTAGCCCATTGTAAAGTATTAATAGAAGTCATAGATGTGAATGACAATGTTCCTAAGATATCCATCACCTCATTGTCTAGTCCTATTCCTGAGGATTCTTCACCTGGAACTATAATCGCTCTCATTAAAGTCAATGATCAGGACTCTGGAGAAAATGGAGAAGTGGACTGTAAACTTATAGATGGAGAAGCTTTTAATCTAATATCATCATCTGCCAGTTATTACAGAGTTGTCACGGTTGGTCCTATGGACAGAGAAAAAGTGTCCACCTACAATATCACCATTTTGGCCACTGATAGAGGATCTCCTCCACTTTCCAGTAGAAGAACAATCACCTTGGAGATATCAGATGTCAACGACAACCCACCAGTGTTTAAGAAGTCATCTTACTTTGCCTATGTACAAGAGAACAACTTTCCAGGTGGCTCAATATACAGTATTCAAGCCATTGATCATGATATAGGAGGCAACGCTAAAATCATATATTCCATTTCCAATGTTGATACAGATCTTCCAGTGACGGCTTATCTCTCCATAAATATTGAGACCGGAGTTCTCTATGCTCAAAGATCATTTGACTATGAGCAACAGAATGAGTTTATTATACAAGTGTCAGCCAGAGATAATGGGTCCCCATCACTGACAAGCAACACGACACTGACTATCCGTATCGTAGATCAGAATGACAACGCCCCCAAAATCTTATACCCATCTCCAGAAAGTGATGGCTCATCAATGTTTGAGATGGTCCCTTTTTCTTCTGAGCCTGGTTCTTTGATAACCAAGGTGGTTGCAGTGGATGCAGATGCCGGCCATAATGCATTGCTGTCTTATCATTTTTTGCCAGTATTGGAGTCACCGTACTTTACAATAGGCCAGAACACTGGTGAAGTCAGGACATTGAGCATATTTCAAGAGAAGGATCTATTAAATCATAAGCTTGTGGTGATTGTGAAGGACCATGGAGATCCCTGTCTTTCATCTTCCACCACCATTAATCTTGTTATTGCTAATAATTTCCAACAAGTGGCCCCAAAATTTCAGAATAAAGTTCCAGATGAAGAACATCAGTCATATTTGCAGTTATACTTAGTGGTCGGCCTTGCTGTAATATCTTTGCTCTTTATTATTACAGTTTTGTTGGTCATTATATCAAAGTATAAAAAGTCCAAACCACTTCCCATGTTTGCTCCTCTAAGCTCGAGCTTATATCCACCAGTAAATGGGACATTAACCCTTCCATACTCATACAATGTCTGTGTGGCTTTGGATTCTACTGAAAATGACTTTACTTACATGCAACCAAATCAGAACGTTCCTGTGGATAATCTCATTGACGCTGATGATTCTGGACTTGGGAATGAAGCTTTGAAGGATACTTTGCCCACAAACAGTTCAATACAGGTGAGTTACTGTGGAAGTCTAATTCTGTATTTACCTACTGAAGTCTTATAAATTGAGATCTAAATTTACTGTCAAGTATTTTGGAATCATAACTAGAATTAAAAGATATTTCTCAGCTTTTATCCTTATATTATAGCACAAACTCAGAATTGTTTTTTCTTGATCATTGTATTAAAGGGAATGATCATATTATTTTTACCTATTTTTTTATAAGAATATTTTTTAATTTTTGGATTTTTTTAAGTGTTTTGGAAACAAGTTAAACTACGGCACTGACTAAACTTGCTCTACTTCTTTTATTGAAAACAAATGGTCACAGGATGCAGATACCTACTTTGTTCACAGTTATTTCATACTTAGTCACGGTTTGTGTCGGTCTTAGTATCTCCATAGGCCCCAATCTTTTATTGAAATGTTAAAACTTTATATTAGCAATATCATGGCTGATTTTCTATACATATTATGAAGTCTTCCCTGAGCTCCACTTACAGCACTCACCTAGCTGGACATGTAGGGTGCTCTCTATTGTTGAGGTGGCATTAATGGTTTCTTAGAGGATTATTGGAGCAATGTCATTTAATTGTTTTTATCATTATCTACTTTTAATTGAAACATTTTCTGTTTTGTGTTTCCTTTTTATATATGGATAACTTACTGTATGTGTCTACCTAGTTCACATGGGTCACTATATTGGACACAATACATTAACATTTTCTGTTCTCGGCAGCTTACTTTTCAGCTTTGCTGTGCAGACTGGGACAAAGTCAGCAGAGAGTTAAAGATTTCATGATTACTATATTTCTGTATACAGACTAACAAACAATATAACACTCCTTATGAAGCTCTACTGTCATTATTATGTCAGGCTTATATGATACAGCTTGTGGATCTTAAGTGTGCAAATCTTTTAAAAGTTCAAAAATATGCTTTTGTTTTCACAATCTATATGTGGTGTACTGGTAAAAAAAGAATAGCCCATTTTATAATGCTATTAGCAATCTCTATAACCCATTTGATGGCGTCCAGACTTGATGGCTGTTGTAGATGGCTATCCTATATGTGTTACAAGCCAAACTTTTATCCTTGAACAAGGAACATTCCAGGTTGCATGACTGGTCATGCTATATTGTTACTGTGGTTTAAGAATGGTTTGAGTAGTTGAAGAGATTAGAAATACTGAAAAATTAGTGGCTCTGGCCTTGGGAGCGGACAGCGGGTTCTTTGAAATCTAAAGTGACTGGATGTATTAAGAATCAAGTTCTTTTAGGACATGGATGAATACTTATAACTTTTAGAATGATTTCAGCAAATTGATTCTTACTTGCTTTAAAACAATTTACTAATTGGAGTTTGTGTGTATTTGGATAAGGGACTCGGGGACTGTATATGTCTAAAGTTGTTGTCTGTTTGCCTGGGTTTTATAGAGGTACATTACAGTATTGTCTTATAAAATGTGCCTATGATACAACTCAAAAAAATTCCATACTTTCCGGAGAATGTATCTGACAAAGTGGACATGAATGAAAATGTGAGGATAGTTTAGGTTTTTAAAATTATTATAAATTATATTTTCAGTTATATTTTAATATATGAAATATATAAACAAAATTAACAGTGTGGTCCATATTATTTAATAGCAAAAGCTAACAAATGATTATTACTTAAAAGCAGAATGAAGTTATATTACACATTATTATATTTGTTAATGTAACTTATTTTTACTTATAACCAATACATATTTTTGCTAATAAAACATAAGTTGTATAGCTGTGATAATAAATCCGAATTTGCCTTAAAAATCATTGTTATTAGTATTGGTGAAAACAGTTATTAATAGATCAGAAGTAATCCGAAGAAATTACCTAGGACTTTTACTCTATAGAAACTAAAGACTAAAAAAAAAAAATACTTTTCAGTAAATGTTATAGAAATACTGGATAAAAAATTTGTAAATTTTTTTTATATAAAATAAAATTATATTAGAGTATTTGGAAAATATATTTCAGCATTGTAGTTCCTCAATTGCACCTCTGAGCGCCGCTGTTTAACCAATAAGCAGAATAAAAAGACTAGAAATCCACTGGTGTTTCCAAGGCTTGCACATATTGCAGATCTGCAGAAGGAAGCACAGCCATTTTTGGATTCTCTCTGGATATATCATTTTATTTTTCTTAAAACATTTATCTACATTGCTGGATTAGAACTAATATCTAGAACAATTACTTCTGTGGGACATATAAAGAATAACATGCAATCTCATACAAGGATTTACAAAGGACTCAGATGGCAAGTAACAATTTGTCTCTTATTTTCTTGGCTGTGTCATTCAGTCTCTGGGCAGATTCATTATTCTATTGTAGAAGAAATGAGGAAAGACTCTGTTATAGCAAATATTGCAGATGACCTTGGAATAGATATTAAGCAGATCTCATCTAGAAACCTAAAGATTGTATCCAGAGCTTCAGAGAGATATTTCTATGTAAATCTAGATAATGGGAATCTGTATATTAAGGACAGGATAGACAGAGAGACATTGTGTCGGGCAGCAGCTACATGTGTCCTAGCCTTTGAAGCTGTGGTTGAAAATCCTTTAAATGTTGTTGGTGTCAGTATAGAAATTCAGGATATAAATGACAATTCTCCAGCATTTTATCCTGATGTATTTACTATAGAGACCATTGAATTAACATCAGCAGGAACCAGATTTGCTTTACATACAGCAGAAGATCCAGATATTGGTTTTAATTCTGTCCAGACATATAAGCTCAGTGACAACCAGTATTTTACACTGAGTGAAGACAGAAATCCAGATGGCAGTACATTTCTAGAGCTTATCCTTGAGAAGCCACTAGACAGAGAGACACAGAGTCTTCATGAGCTCATATTAACAGCTATGGATGGAGGGAAACCTAAGAGATCTGGAACTGCTGTAATAAGGATCATTGTTACTGATGTTAATGATAATTTCCCAATATTCACACAGTCAGTATATAAAGTCAGTGTGAATGAGAATACTCCAGTAAATACTACAATAGTCACTGTGAATTCTACAGACAAGGATGAAGGGGTCAATGGAAAGGTCACATATTCCTTTAGAAAAACATCAGGTAACGTCCATCATACAGGAACATTCAGTATAAACCCTGTGACCGGGGACATTAAAATAAATGATAAATTAGATTTTGAAGAAACAGAAAATTATGAATTATCGGTTCAAGCCAAGGATGGAGGAGGCCTTGTATCCCAATGTAAATTATTGATAGAAGTCATAGATGATAATGACAATGTTCCTGAGATATCCATCACCTCATTATTTAGTCCTATATCTGAGGATTCTTCACCGGGAACTATAATCGCTCTCATTAAAGTCAATGATCAGGACTCTGGAGAAAATGGAGAAGTGGACTGTAAACTTATAGATGGAGAAGATTTTAATCTAATATCATCATCTGCAGGTTATTACAGAGTTGCCACTGTTGGTCCTATGGATAGAGAAAAAATATCCAGCTACAATATCACCATTTTGGCCACTGATAGAGGATCTCCACCACTTTCCAGTAGAAGAACAATCACCTTGGAGATATCAGATGTCAACGACCACCCACCAGTGTTTAAGAAGTCATCTTACTTTGCCTATGTACAAGAGAACAACTTACCAGGATCCTCAATATACAGTATTCAAGCCATTGACCATGATATAGGAGACAACGCTAAAATAATTTATTCCATTTCCAATGTTGATACAGATCTTCCAGTGACGGCTTATCTCTCCATAAATATTGTGACCGGAGTTCTCTATGCTCAAAGATCATTTGACTATGAGCAACAGAATGAGTTTCTTATACAAGTGTCAGCAAGAGACAATGGGTCCCCACCACTGAGTAGCAACACAACACTGACTATCCGTATCATAGATCAGAATGACAACGCTCCCAAAATCTTGTACCCATCTCCAGAAAGTGATGGATCATCTATGTTCGAGATGGTTCCTTTTTCTTCTGAGCCTGGTTCTTTGATAACCAAGGTGGTTGCAGTAGATGCAGATGCTGGCCATAATGCATTGCTGTCTTACCATTTTTTGCCAGTATTGGAGTCACCGTACTTTACAATAGGCCAGAACACTGGTGAAGTCAGGACATTGCGTATATTTCAAGAGAAGGATCTATTAAATCACAAGCTTGTGGTGATTGTGAAGGATCATGGAGATCCCTGTCTTTCATCTTCCACCACCATTACTCTTGTTATTGCAAATAATTTCCAACAAGTGGCCCCAAAATTCCAGAATAAAGTTCCAGATGAAGAACATCAGTCAAATTTGCAGTTATACTTAGTAATCGGCCTTGCTGTAATATCTTTGCTCTTTATTATTACAGTGTTGTTGGTCATTATATCAAAGTATAAAAAGTCCAAACCACTTCCCATGTTTGCTCCTCTAAGTTCGAGCTTATATCCACCAGTAAATGGGACATTAACCCTTCCCTACTCATACAATGTCTGTGTGGCTTTGGATTCTACTGAAAATGACTTTACTTACATGCAACCAAATCAGAATGTTCCTGTGGACAATCTCATTGATGCTGATGATTCTGGACTTGGGAATGAAACTTTGAAAGACACTTTGGCCGTTAACAATCCAATACAGGTGAGTTAATGGAAAACTCAACTTACATATTTACTTACTGAGTAAATGTAGATCTAAATTTTTTTTAAATTAAGGATTCATAACTTTATACCTCAATGTTATAGAGAAAACTAATATTTACTTAGTCATAGTCTTCTTGAACACTGTGTTAAAGAGAATTATCATATTATTTATACCAGTTTATATTATAAGCTTATTTTCTATTATTAGATTTTTTTTTTTTATGTTTATTGGATAGAAATTAAACCACAGCACTGACCAAATATGCACCAAATCTTCTTTAATTGAAACTAGATGTCACAGGATGCAGATCAGAATTTAATGTACAGTCATTTCATGTGTAGTCAAGGCTTGTGTAGGCCTTGGCATCTCTACAGACCCCTCCTCTGTGGCTGACTGTCTTTATATATTATGATGCCTTGCTTCGGAGTTCACAGAATCCAAGCAGTTGACTATCTGATCTTGAAGTGTGACCTCTCTTGTTGAACTGGGAGTCACAATTTACTAGAGGATGCATGGAACACTTCCATTATCTGTTTTGTGGTGATTTAGTTTTATTGTAATTTATTTATTTTTGGTGTTTCTCTTAACTTTATATGGGAATACTATCTACTGTGGTTATCTATATCAAATGAGTCACTTAAGTAGACACAATATGTTAACATTTGGTATTCTCTTCAGATTACTTTTCTGCTTTGCTGTGTAGACTAGGACAGAGTCTACAGAAAGTTGAGGATTTAATGAATATTATATTTCTGTAGACAGGATAACAATACTATAAACACACAAAAAAAGCTTTGTATGCAGTTTTACTACACTCCTGGGTCTCTGGGGAAGGAACTTGTATTAGGGTATTTTCTGGAGACAATTATATATTATAAGGATAAGGTTCCACACAGTAATTCACTGCTAAAAAAAAAAAAAAAAAAAAATTGTAGAAAAGTTCTATTAAGCTTATGATGTAAATTGTGGATAGGTGATAAATATTTCCGTGGATAAATCCTTTGTTAAAAAGGTACTTGGGTTCCAATGTCCATATATCATGGTTCTGTTAAAATATAAGGCCATTTTGTAATACTACTAATGACTATGCCAGTTTGACAAACTCCACACTTGACAGTCTTCCTATTCATGTTACCAGGCAAATTTTCAGATTTGAAGAATGGTGTCTCCAGACTATATGACTGGTCATGCCACGTTATTGAAAGTCTCCTCGACCTCCTGCAATTTGATAATGGTTTGTTTCAGTTAAGGATCATTGGATTCTTTGAAATCTGATGCTGCATAGATTATGTGGAGGACGGATTAATACACATGACTAGGGCTGAGCGATCGGGATCGGGAAAGATCGGATCTTGATCGGCGATCGAGCAAATTTCACAATCGCGATAAGGATTTTCTGGAAAATGATCTTACGATTTTAAAATCGATCCTGAAATCTCAAGATCGGCACAACCCAAAAAATGACATTTGCCATGATTTGAGATTTGTCATTTTTCTTGCTTTCTTTAAATCAATACATATATGGATAAAGATCTCAGATATTATATGTGTTTGATTGTTTCTAATTTCTGGCAGATCCATTTAAAAAAGTAGCTATGATTAAAAGATATGAGAATAGTTGGGGTTTTTCAATTTTGTTGTAAAGTACTGTTTAAAGGGATATTCCTGAAATAAGTTATTCCTTATACACTGGATAGGGGGTTGAATGACCAAACGGCACATGGATGATATCCATTGTATAAATAGTAAGTCAACTAATACAGGAAAGATACAATAATAAAATATTTTAATGCTAAGTATCTACTTTCAAATTTAAGGTTGATGACATTATTATTATTATTATTGAGGACCACTGAATGTCCACATGGTGCGTTGGAGAGAATAAAACCCTTTCTTGTACATTTTGTATTCTGTTGGTTCTGCTGTGTATGTGTTTTGCTTGCATTGGCCCTATAGTACAATTTTTCTGTTCTGTTCATGCATTGCTTTTCTCAACCTGTGGGAGGAGGTTCAGCTTACTTGTCAGTGTTTTCTAACTCTAGAAAAGCCCATACATAAAGCATAAAGCCCAAGTTCTAACAGTATATTCATACATTGAGATGACTTCTGAACTGAGAATACATTTTGTTTCCTGTACCTATGGACCTTCAGGTACAATATCAAAACCCAGTTAAACTGCATTATTGTGTTTCTGTAACAAAAATCTTTCTCGAAATCCTATAGAAAACCCAAGATTTGATCTCTTGCTGATCTGTTACAACTTTGCTAGCTGAGGGGATGTGCCATAGACAAATTGAAGAGCATAAAGAGGTATTCCTATCTCAGCCAAACTTATTGACAGCTTTTCTATGGTGGTGTGTGCTCACCTCTGGAGCACTGAGACTTCCTCCTTGTTCCTTTGAAGAGTGTTTTCTGTATTGATATGAGGTTAAACTCATAATATAAGTGTATGGGAATAAGATACAGGCATTCATTGATTTGCATTGTGAGTTTGTTCATACATAAAACTGTCTGTGTATCAGAGAAGCAAAGGAAAGGCTAGTGCTTCAGTGGGGAGCACATAACTTCCTAATAAAGCAGTAAGTTATTTAGTAATATTACAAAAGCTCAGTTTCAAATAGATAGGACAAAAATTGGATTTGTTCTTTAAAGAACTGGAGGAATTACTAAGTCATCTTGGGTAGTTTACTGTTGCAATCTCTTGACTAGTTCACTGTTAATGGTTGTCCTGTAGCACAGTCTTCAGCAAAACATTGTCTTTAACAGTAGTGAAGTGTGAAACTGTAACCTGCAAGAAGCCAGTAACATTAGCAATAGCAAATCCATCAGGTCTATTCTAGCTTCACTGTAGACCATGAAGTTATTAGTTCCTTGTCAGTTATATTTTATAAACTATTTGTTTATACTGCAACTATTTGTTGTTAATACTGCACTAAGACATGTTTGTCTTTTAACCAGACAAAATATATATATTTTCTTTGCTCAAGATAATGAGCTCTGTGTATATATTTAGCGTTCATTTCATTGTTATAGTAATTTTATTAGAGCGTGCCTTGCATCGTCAATTCTCAATTAATATTTCTGTGTGCAACCTTTAATAACAAATATTAAAAACAAATAGTTCTGGATAGTGGCGACATCTCATGACTTATACTCGGATAAGGCCTATTACTGTGTATACAGATGTAGCAGAGTTAACGCAAACTTCTGCAATTGGTAAAACTGCTGCAGTGTGATATCTTATCACAGAAAACACCAAAAACTAATGAAAAGTTATCTAAAAATGTTTTTCCAATTATCTTTCACTTTGTTTTTGTTGTCGCCTGTGATAAGATTTCATGCTGCAGCAGTTTAACCAATTGCAGAGGTTCAGGTTCATCTGTATATATAGATACCTAATTACATTATTACAATTATTCCTAATACATATGATATCCATTCTTGATACTATTCTAAGAAGATATAAACAATTGTAACATCTTTATATACAAATATCCATTATATATATAATAAAATAGATAACTGTATCAATCAAATGCAATTTATACAATGAACAGATCAGAACACATCACACTTATAACAAACATGGAAACCATTCCAGTCCTGCAGTTCCTCACTTTCGCCTCAGAGCGCCGCTATTAGACCAATAAGGAGAAAAATAAAAAACTGGAGATCCACTGGTATTTTCCTTGCTCACATTCATAGTACAGATCTGCAAGCAGAGACACAGCCAGAGTCTGGATTTCTTCTACAGAAAATACAGGATATTTACTATTGCTTTTCTGGATTTCTACTATTACCTATAACATACTCTATTCTACTGGATTATAAGGAAGAGCTAACATCTTGAGTAAGGATGGCTAGGATGCAACATCACATAGAGAAATGCCAAGGATTTAGAAGGCAAGTAATCCTTTTCTTTCAATGGGTTTGGCTGTGTCATTCAGTCTCTGGGCAGATTCATTATTCTATCGTAGAAGAAATGAGGAAAGACTCTGTTATAGCAAATATTGCCGATGACCTTGGATTAGATGTTAAGCAGCTCTCATCTAGAAAACTGCAAATTCTGTCCCAAATTTCTGAGAAGTATTTCTATGTCAGCCTGGAAAATGGCAATCTGTATATTAAGGACAGGATAGACAGAGAGACATTGTGTGGGGCAGCAGCTTCTTGCTCCTTAAGCTTTGATGCTGTGGTTGAGAAGCCATTTAATGTCTTCAGAGTGACTGTAGAAATTCAGGATATTAATGATAATTCTCCAAGCTTTTATCGTGAAGCCTTTACTCTAGAAATGATGGAAATGGCTTTACCTGGAACAAGATTTGCTTTACAAAGTGCAGAAGATCCAGATATTGGTCTTAATGCTATACAATCCTACAAGCTCAGTGATAACCAATATTTTACACTGAGAGAGAAGATCAGCAATGATGGGAGTAAATCTCCAGAGCTTGTCTTAGAGAAACCTTTAGATCGAGAGACACAAAATATTCATAAACTACTATTAACAGCCATAGATGGAGGAAACCCAGTAAGATCTGGCACTGCCGAAGTCAAAATTATTGTTAGTGATGCCAATGATAATTTTCCGATATTTAGCCATGAAGTCTATAAAGTCAATGTAAATGAAAATATACCAATTAATACCACAATAATAAAAGTCAATGCTACTGATAGAGATGAAGGTGTAAATTCCCAAATCTCATATTCCTTCAGTAAAACATCAGGCAATATCCATCATACAGGCATGTTCAGTATACACCCTATAAGTGGTGACGTAAAAACCAACAAACCCTTAGATTTTGAAGCTGTAAGCAACTATGAGCTCTCCATACAAGCCAAAGATGGGGGAGGTCTTGTCACCCATTGTAAATTATTAATAGAGGTAATTGATGTGAATGACAATGCTCCTGAGATATCCATCACTTCATTGTCTAGTCCTATTCCCGAGGACTCTCCACCTGGTACCGTAATAGCTCTCATAAGAGTCCATGATCAAGACTCTGGCACAAACGGAGAAGTGGACTGTCAACTTATGGAAGAAAAGACCTTCAACTTGATGTTAACTTCTGATAGTTATTACAGAATTGTTACAGCAGGCTTCATCGATAGAGAAAAAGTATCCATTTACAACATAACCATACTGGCCAACGATAGAGGATCTTCTCCACTTTCCAGCAAAAAGTCAATCACTTTGGAGGTCTCTGATATCAACGACAATCCACCAATGTTCATGAAGTCTACTTACATTACCTATTTAATGGAAAACAATTTACCAGGAGCTTCAATTTACAACATCCATGCCTCAGATCCTGATACTGGAGACAATGCTAGAATTATTTATACCATTTTCAACACCATGGCGGAAGATCTGCCAATATCGTCTTATCTTTCCATCAATATAGAGACTGGAGATCTCTACGCTCAAAGATCATTTGACTATGAGAAGCAGAAAGAGTTTGTGATACAAGTGACTGCTACAGACAATGGATCCCCTTCTTTAAGCAGCAATGCCACATTATTTATCCATATTGTGGATCAGAATGATAATGCTCCAAAGATCTTGTACCCATCGCCAGATGGTGGTGGGACAGCTGGGTTTGAGATGGTGCCTTTGACATCTGAACCCGGTTCCTTAATAACTAAAGTGGTGGCAGTGGATGCAGACTCTGGACATAATTCTTGGCTCTCGTATGATTTTTTGCCAGGGCCAGATTCATCTTATTTTACCATTAACCAACAAACAGGTGAAATAAGGACTTTGCGTATGTTTCAAGAAAAGGATACATTAAATCATAAAGTTGCGGTGGTCGTAAAAGACAACGGCATTCCTTCACATTCAGCTACAGTCACAATTAGTCTTGTTATTGCCGATAATTTCCAACAAGTTATTCCCAAATTCAGCCCTGACATCAATGAGGATACTCCATCTAATTTGCAGTTATATTTGGTCATTTCTTTGGCACTCATTTCATTGCTCTTCATTGTAACTGTCCTGCTGGTAATTGTTTCAAAATGTAAGGAACCGAAATCTGCACCAGAATTTGGAACGCTAAGGACAAATCTGTATCCTCCAATTGATCCCAGAATTCTGTCCTGGTATAGCGATGGATCTCTACCTTTGCCAAACTCATACAATGTTTGCGTGGCTTTGGATTCTTGTGAAAATGACTTTACTTATATGAAACAAGAGGTGCCGGTGGAAAATCTAATTGACTCTGATGATTCAGGGCTTGGAAATAAGAGTTTGGAAGATTCTACTAATAGTTGTATACAGGTGAGTGTAAATTAAGTGGGTTGGAAACTGTGCCATGTGCCATAAGCTTTACCTTTTATGGTTATGACAAAAAATTGATGTTGATAATTTTGAAATAATATACTGCCATTCAGGGTCCAAGAACTCCATGCATCAATACACAAAACATAACATTCTGTATTTTGAATATATATATACAATCAATATTTGTTGTGACTTACTTTGCCTTCCATTAATTATTCTTGGTACTTGCATATAATTTATGAATTATCTCGGTAGGGAGGTTGTTCTTGCCATCTTGCAGAACTAAGCCCAGATCTTTTGTGGATGTTGCTTGCTCCAATCCTTCTGTCTCTTTATGACATCCCAGACAGACTGGGTGATGTTGAGATCAGGGCTCTGCCCTGGCCATATCAACACTTCCAGGACTCCTTAAAATCACCTTAAAACTGAAAAAGGACTATAACACTTGAGACTTAAAGAGAGGCAAAGCATAAAATTTAATTTAAGATTATTTTAAGTGATTATTTTATAGTACTTTTTTTTAATAAGTTATTATGTGTGCTTCCGCTATTCAACTATGCCTTGATACTCAGGTGAGTCTATTGATAACTTAGTATGTCTATGCCATGGCAAACAATTAGATAACAAAAATAATGCAAATAAAAACAGTGGTATTAACCAATAATGACAAGATTACATCTTCATAATTGTAATAAACGTGTGAAAATGAAAAACACAACTTAAGTTTAGAAGACACATTTTATGTGCTAGCCTTTGCTTTGTAGTATGTAAATTTTCCAATTTGCGCCAAATAAGATTTTCTGTAGTAAAATTATGAATATAAAACAAGATAAATTTACATAATATTTTAGAAAATACACGTTTCCTGTGCTTAATATTTGTTTAAATATTAGGAAGGTTTGATAAGTTAAAGGCATTCTAACAAGCTTGTAACATAAGATCTATATAATGGATAAGTGATAAGTGTTTGACCAGTAGGGGTACAACTGCTGGAACAACCACCAATTTCAGGGTCCCACATACCCATATGAATGGAGTGGTCAGCTGAAGATAGCCAAGTGCTGTACAACCCCATACAATACTTAGGTGAGCGATATCTGTTCTTATGGTGGGCCTTTCTGCTCCTTCAACGTGGCTTATGATACTAAGGCAATGCTATGATTCCTAGTAACCACAGCATATAGTTCAGAAATGGTGTTTCTTGTTAATTTAGCTTTATTGTTCTTTGATTTACTTTAAGATACCTTATTGTATAGTATTGATTTGTACAGAACCACTGGCAAACTACTATGCATTTGCTCTCTGATGGTCACTTCAGGAGAAATGTATTTCATATACAGTAAAACAAGGATAGCTTAAAGGGGCATTCCAGTTTTAAGTTTTAATTTATTAGTCTACACAATGGGATATCATAGAATCTTCTAATATTAATGATTGCAATTATGCTTATATAGATTTATTGTATCAGTGCAGACCCCTATCGTTACAGTAGAACATTTTATATTGGGTCCTAGGAATGTAAAGTTACAGTATATTTCGATAAAATGTTATCATATTATATACTATGATTTTAATAACTATTTTGTCTGTTTTACTTATATTTTGAACATTTCATGTGACGTATATTAGTGTTGATATGTCGTGTTCAAAAGCAACTACTACTTTATTATGCAATTGTAGCACACAGGATAATTATATATACTTTCAAATAAAAAGAATCCAAAAGAAAAAGTGTTATTCAGGCTTTAAGCAAGTTAATACTTTAGTTTTCTTTATTATTCTTCAATTATCTTAGTAGTTTACAATATTTCACACTCTAATGATAACTTAAAATAAAAAATTTAATTAAAGAAAAATAAAATGGTGCTGCAGTACCCCAATTTTGCCTCAGAGCGCCGCTGTTTACCAAGATGGAAAATAGATTGGTTCTCTAGAAAAGCTCTGCTGCAGAAATTCAAGCCATTTCCACATAAGATATGGCTGATGCTGGTTGTATAAAGAAGATATCTTAAGATTGTTTTTACCTGGATTTACAAAAGAGGATTTCAATATCTTAAACAAAGACAAGAATGAGGATTCAACCAAAGCAGCAAAAACAAGGACTCTACACAAGATGGCAAGTAATATTTCCCTTCTTATTGTCCTGGCTGTGTCATTCAGTCTCTGGTCAGATTCATTATTCTATTAATGAGGAATTAAGAAAAGGCTCAATTGTGGGGAATGTAGCAAAGGATCTTCAATTAGATGTTAAGGATCTCTCCAGAAGGAAACTAAGAATTGTATCTAAGATCTCTGAGAAATATTTCAGTATAAATCTGGATAATGGAAACCTCTACATTGCTGATAGGATAGACAGGGAGACATTGTGTGGAGCTGCAGCTGACTGTGTCCTTACATTTGATGCTGTGGTGGAAAATCCACTTAATGTCTTCAGTATAAAGATCGATATTCAGGATATAAATGACAATCCTCCGAAATTCGTGCATGACAATATTAGAATAGAAATGAGTGAATTATCATCTCCAGGAAGAAGGTTTGTTTTACAGAAGGCAGAGGATTTGGATGTGGGTATTAATTCTCAGATCAGCTACAGACTCAGTGCAAATGAACACTTCAAGCTGGGAGAAGAGACAGGCATGGACGGCAGTGTATTTCCAGAGCTAGTTCTGGAGAAATCCTTAGACCGGGAGAAAGAAGGCATGTATGAGCTCACTTTAACTGCTTCTGATAGTGGAAATCCTATACAAACAGGGACAACCATGATAAAAGTGGTTGTTACAGATTTTAATGATAACGCTCCTATGTTTACACAAAATTTATACAAAGTATCTGTAAAAGAAAATTTACCAGTGAATTCTACAATTTTGCAAGTCAGTGCAAGTGATGAAGATGAAGGTGTCAATGCACAGATCACTTACTCATTCAGTACCACAGCACATAATATTCTTCAGACATTTATTATAAATCCCACAAACGGAGAGATAAAAACAAAAAAACCTTTAGATTATGAATTGACAAAGAACTACGAAGTTTCTGTGCAAGCCAAAGATGGAGGAGGCCTCGCTGCTCATGCCAAGGTGTTAATAGAAGTCATAGATGTGAATGACAATGCTCCAGAGATTTCCATTACTTCAATATCAACTCCAGTTCCTGAGGATTCTGCACTGAACACTGTGGTAGCATTACTGGAAATTCGTGATCAAGACTCAGGAGAAAATGGAGAAGTTCAATGTCTTATTATTGGTGATGTGCCATTTCAAGTAGTGTCATCAGCGAGCAACTTCTATAAAATTGTAACAAAAAGTAGTCTGGATAGAGAAAAGCTAGCATCCTATAACATCACTGTACAAGCCTCTGATAAAGGTTCTCCAGAAATGACCTCTAGAACAATCATCCAACTTGATGTATCAGATGTCAATGACAATGCGCCAGTGTTCGAGAAATTGACTTACACTGCATTCATTCCAGAAAATAATGCCCAGGGAGCTTCAATATTCAGTATTCAAGCCAGAGATATGGACAGTGGAGACAACGCTAAAGTATTTTATTCTATATCCAGTATAAATAATGAGGGGACTCCATTGTCTAACTATATATCTATTAATCCAGTAACCGGAGTGATTTATGCACAACAGTCATTTGATTATGAAAAACATAAGGAATTTAACATCTATATCCATGCCAAAGACAATGGATCTCCATCATTAAATGCCAGTACCGCACTGAGAATTTCCGTTGTTGATCAGAATGATAATTCACCGGTCATTCTGTACCCATCACCAGATGATAGCACAACATTTGAGATGGTTCCTTGGACCTCTGAACAAGGCTCCTTAGTATCAAAAGTGGTGGCAATGGACGCTGACTCTGGACACAATGCCTGGTTGTCTTACTTTCTACAATCTTCAGAGCCCTCACTCTTCACCATTGACCAGCACACGGGGGAGATCAGGACATCTCGTGTATTTCAAGAAAAAGACATCATGAAACATGGAATTGTGGTTCTCGTAAAGGACAATGGGATCCAATCCCGCTCAGCTTCAGTCACTCTTAATCTTGTAGTTGCTCATAATTTTCAACAAGTTCTTCCAGAATTAAACAGTCAATCTAGAAAAGTAGAGCCACAGTCCAACCTACAATTCTACTTGGTCATAGCCTTGGCATTGATTTCATTCTTCTTCATGTTGACTGTGATTATTGCAGTTGTCTCTAAATATAAAGAGTCCAAATCTTCTACTTCATTTGGATCCATGAGTACAAGTCTATATCCACCGCTCGATCCAAGATTTATTCCACAGTTCAACACTGGAACATTACCTCTGCCATATTCCTATGATGTTTGTGTAACTCTGGATCCAAGTGAGCAGGAATTTGCTTTCCTTAAACCTCAGCACAATGTTCCTGTGGACAGTCTAATAGATGCCGATGACTCCGGGATCGGGAATGAAACTTTAAAGAATTGTCCACCAGTAGAAAATCTTATACCACAGGTATGTATTTTTAAATTTATATTTATACATACTGTTAACCGAAAAACATTTTTCATTTCATCCTTTAAAATTATCTAAAAAGTGTATATATATATATATATATATATATATATATATATATATATATAAGTACGATCAACCTTCAACATTATGCTTTATTCTAGAATGGAAATAAAATAAATATTGTTTAGGGGTCATGTATCTAAAATGTGTTGTGTAGTCTTCAAAAGATACAGGATCAGTTTTTTAGAATTTGATGTTGTACCATTCACTATGCTATCTATCAGGTGATCTATGCCGGTGCTGCTCTATTGTTATATGTTATGGGCAGGACATTGGATATTCTCTGAAGTGCCTGTAGTCCTGTTAGTGAAACTTTTTGTGATGTACCTTAGAGGTTTGTAACATTAGCTGATACTTTTGTTTTACCCAAATGTTATAGATGTTGAAAAGCACCCTTTATTTCCTGTATGGTAACCAGATAATATCTGATGACATTCACTTACATTGTTCAACGCTTATGTAAGGTTCACACTAGAATTCCTTTCTCTGGGTCCTCTTGAGGACCTGAAAAATGGAATATTAACTCACTTAAAAAAACTATAGAATATGATGGGGTCCACCAGGTTTCCACACAAAATAGGTAGAAAAATGTGGAGAGAAAAGACCTGCCTGCAGGACTTTTCTCTTCTCATATTTTAAGTGGGTTCGGGGATAGAAACTCCAAACGAATAGCGAGCACTAGTGTGTACCCACCATTACTAACTTATGCAATAATATGGTTTTATTAAGGAGTGACATATCTAGGAATTTTAAGACAAGGATAGCTAAAGGGGTTTACCAGATCAGTGGGAGTCTGACACCTGGGACCCCTACTGATCAGCTGTTCTTAGAAGCTGTTATATTCACTTGTATAGAAGCTGAGTTGCAGTAACTTAGCATGGGCATGACAGAGAGAACAGATATATCTATAAATATTCTATATACTCTATATGTAATACTATCTATTCTCCCCAGCAGAATATCCAATTTTCCTTTGCAGCGATGTTCATTATACATACTTATTTGAGTCTTCCCGAAATATCACTTGATATCACTTTGTTATCTACTATACATTGTTACTGCTAATAGGCTTGTTCTAGAAGATCTATGTTGTGAACTGTGGACTACTGGCTTGAATGTTGAAACACACTGAGACCAATATCATTTTTATAGACAAATGAGGTCTGCTGGAGATAATTTGGAGTCATTGTTTGTAATGAATGGGTAATGTATATTTGGGAATTGTAGTGAGAGTGATTTTATAATATCTGTATTCAATAAGTAAGAGACGTCAGACTGTATGAAGTTAGGTAGGGGTCTACTACACAGAATGTTGTTAGATCTTTTACGTTGAGTAGCTATGTGTTCGTCGTATCAGTAGGTATTTGGAACACGGCATGGGGCAATGAAGTGAATGATTTTCCAGAAAATTAATTTTTGTTGTACTTCAGAATGGGTCAAGTGCTTATTCTGAGAAGACTTAAAAGTTAAAGTTTATCTTGGTCACATAGAGTACGTCATGATCTGGATTAGATCACAGCCTCAATCAAATCTCATTGCAACTTGCATACAATTCTATAAGTATTACTATGTATGTATCAGATATAAGGGAGGGGTTTCTAGATAGAAATACATTTTATTGCTTTACGGTCTTTAAAATATTTATTTCTATCATAATGAATTGACTAATACAGTAGCGTTGTTCTATATAAATATAGTCTCATTTAGGTTTCTTAAACTTTTGGAATTCATGTTACACATTCATTTAGTGTTCGAGTATCCGTTGTCTTACAGTAGTAAATGTGTGTCATGTGATGTGCAATTTCTAATTATAAGATGCAAAAATTTTTATAAATATATGTTTGGGAGACCAATCTGAGCTCTTTGAGGACAAAGACTATATGAGCTCTACATCTCAAGTTTGCTTTTCTTGGTCCCCCATTCAAATCTTACATTGATATCAGATTTTTATTTTCTTCTTTTATTTGCCCTATCTTTATATTTTTCTAAATTCACCTAAATAATAATGTGTCTATATAGTATACCGATCAAATGGTTTGCTTTTTTTTGTCATCTTTTTTTACCTTTTATCCTGATATACTTTAAATTTCAGTAAAAAAAAAAAAAAAATGTCAGGAGCATGAATATTTAGGGCTAGGATTATTTCTCCGATCTTGAGATTAGTATTGTCTACAATTAGTATTAGACTCTATAAGGGATGATAATAAATATAATTAAAAGCAGTTAAAAATCATAAAAAACTGTGATAATCAGATTTTCAACTTTTGTCTTCTGTAGTATAATCGGTTAGTTACTAATGTTACTAGTACATTTACTAGACAACATACTTTAGAAACTACTTTGCTTTAACTTTAATTGCATTTACAATATATTCAGTTTCAAATGAGGAGATAAATTATTACTTTACAGAATCAGATTTGAAGAACAATTTGATAGGAATAAACCTAAGTCACTGATGTTGTAGTTCCCCATATACGCCTCAGAGCGCCGCTGTTCACCAATAAGGAAAATATTCTGCAAATCCAGAATCACCTCCATGTTTCAGACAGTGTTCGACTGCAAGAAGGAATACACAGCATTTCAGTCCTGGCTGTGCTGGATATAGGACTCATAAAGAAGAGGATTGTTTTTTGCTTCTAATTCTTTTGGATTATAACAAGGAATTATACAATTGTATTTCTGGAGAGAAGAAGGATGGCTGGATTAAAACTGCAGGAAGGACAAGCAATACAAGGACTCAGATGGCAAGTAATTTTTCCCTTCTTATTTTCCTGGCTGTGTCATTCAGTCTCTGGTCAGATTCATTATTCTATTAATGAAGAATTAAGAAAAGGCTCTATTGTGGGGAATGTAGCAAAGGATCTTCAACTAGATGTTAAGGATCTCCCCAGAAGGAAATTAAGCATTGTGTCTGATATGTCTGAGAAATATTTTAATATAAATCTGGATAATGGAAACCTCTACATTGCTGATAGGATAGACAGGGAGACATTGTGTAGAGCTGCAGCTGACTGTGTCCTTACATTTGATGCTGTGGTGGAAAATCCACTGAATGTCTTCAGTATAAAGATTGAGATTCAGGATATAAATGACAACCTTCCGAAATTTGTGCAGGATACATTGACACTAGACATGAGTGAACATACATCTCCAGGAGCAAAATTTGTATTACAGAAAGCTGAAGATCTGGATTTAGGTATTAATTCTCAGATCAGCTACAGACTCAGTACAAACCAGTATTTTTCTCTTGGAGAGAAGGTCAGCACTGATGGCAGTGTATTTCCAGAGCTGATACTAGAGAAACCTCTAGATCGAGAGACACAAGACAAGCATGAGCTCATTCTAACAGCTTCTGATGGGGGAAATCTAGTACAGACAGGCACTGCCCTAATAAATATCATCATCAATGATATCAATGATAATTCTCCAGTATTTACACAGGATGTATATAAAGTAAGTGTTAGGGAGAATATACCGGTGAATACAACAATTCTGCAGGTCAGCGCAAGTGATGAAGATGAAGGTGTCAATGCACAGATCACTTACTCATTCAGTACAAATGAAAATCATATTCTTCAAACTTTTATTATTAATCCCACAAATGGAGAGATTAATACAAAAGAATATTTGGATTATGAAGAAAATAAGAATTATGAAATTTCTGTGCAAGCCAAAGATGGAGGAGGTCGAGCTGCTCATGCCAAGGTTTTGATAGAAATCCAAGATGAAAATGACAATGCTCCACTTATATCCATAACCTCATCATCAGATCTTATTCCTGAGGATTCTGCCCCTGGGACTGTGGTGGCTCTGATCAAAGTTCATGATCGTGACTCAGGAGATAATGGTGAGGTCCAATGTATAATAATAGGAGATTTACCATTTGATCTGTTATCCTCAGCAAGTAATTTTTACAAAATTGTTACAAAAAACAGTCTAGATAGAGAAAAAATGGCATCATACAACATCACCATACAAGCTTCAGACAAAGGTTCTCCAGAAATGACTTCTAGAAAGAGTATGAGGCTTGATGTATCAGATATTAATGACAATGCCCCAGTGTTTGAGAAATCAGGTTATACTGCATTAATAGCAGAAAATAATTCACCAGGAGCTTCAATATTTAATATCCAAGCCAGAGATATGGACAGTGAAGACAATGCTAAGATAACTTATTCCATAATGTCTAGAAGTAATGAAGAAGATCCCCTGTCCTCCTACCTCTCCATGAATCCAGTAACCGGGGTCATCTATTCTCAGAGGTCATTTGATTATGAGAAGCATCGAGAATTTATTATCCAGATCATTGCCAGAGACAATGGATCTCCATCTCTGAACAGCAGTACAACACTAAGAATATGTATAGTAGACCAGAATGATAATTCACCAGTCATTCTGTACCCATCACCAGAGGCCGATAGCACAACATTTGAGATGGTTCCTTGGACCTCTGAACAAGGCTCTTTAATATCTAAAGTGGTGGCTGTGGACGCTGACTCTGGACACAATGCCTGGTTGTCCTACTTTCTACAATCTTCAGAACCCTCACTCTTCACCATTGACCAGCACACGGGAGAGATCAGGACATCTCGAGCATTTCAAGAAAGAGACATCATGAAACATGGAATTGTGGTTCTAGTAAAGGACAATGGGGTCCCATCCCGCTCAGCTTCAGTCACTATAAACATGGTGGTTGCTGATCATTTCCATCAGGTCCTTCCTGAGCTGAGCAGTCAGTCTAACAAGGAGGAATCTCAGTCCAACCTACAATTCTACTTGGTCATAGCCTTGGCATTGATTTCCTTCCTCTTCATGTTGACTGTGATTATTGCAGTTGTCTCCAAGTACAAGGAATCCAAATCTTCTTCATTTGGATCCTTGAGTACAAGTCTATATCCACCGGTTGATCCAAGATATCTTTCACAATTCAACGCTGGAACATTACCTCTGCAGTATTCCTACGATGTTTGTGTAACTCTGGACCCAAGTGAGCAGGAATTTGCTTTCCTTAAAGCTCAGCACAATGTTCCTGTGGACAGTCTAATAGATGCCGATGACTCCGGGATTGGAACTGAAACTTTGAAAAACTCTTCACCTGCGGAAAATCTTATACCCCAGGTATGTTTTCAGTTGCCATGAAATATACTACGGTAATGAAACAAATTTTAAAAGGCTATATATTTAGATAGGAATAGATTAAGAAGTGATATAATGTATGATCATTCATGAAGTAGTCTATTGGACATTATTGATGATTTATTTTCTGCATGTATATGTAAAATGAAAATATGTAAAGGAATAGTGCTTGTTTAGATAACTAAGGATCCACTATTTTTATCCTTCTTGCTTTCTGTAAGAGATGAGTATATCAATTTGTAACAATTTTGGCGCCCTAGGATTTTTCAAAGAATTTGGGATTTGGACAAACTTGAAACTTTTTGTGTTTGACACTCACAAATCATTATCATATTGCTGGGTCTCTTAAGACCTAAGAATATAATAATCAGAGGCCCAAGGAAGGGACAGAAAAATAAAAAAAAGTCATACTCAACTTCACTCACCTCTCCTAGACTCCCTCAGAGTGTCTAGTGTTTCTTCCAGGGAATCTTCTGCCTTTTTCAGCCTCCTGGGTGGCATCACTGGCCTCATGAGACTGCTGAGGCCTGTTTTACAACCTCAGTGGTTACATAGAATATGTCAACGTCATGACGATTGGAGTATAAAGCCTGGAAGAATCTTATGAACAAATATCAAACACCATGAGGATGCTCAAAAGACGATAGGAAAGGTGAGTATAACTATTTATTATTGTTCTGCACCTCCCTTAGGCTTCCAATTATTATACTATGGAGTCTGAAGAGACCCCAGGCTATATCAATATCACTTTTAGTTCAGACTCATCAAATATGGTCAGAAACTAAACTGGGAGTTGAACCTTGTAAATATTCAGAAAATGAATCTCGCAGGGTTCTTCCATCTCTACTATCTAGTAAATGGGGTTCACCAGTTTGATTCACCTCAGCTTCATTGTTGTTATATATTCTTCATATGAATCCTATTGTAGAGGACCTATACCTTTCAAATAAGAAATAATTTACATTTTTGGCTGTGTTAACCTAACAATATACCAATTCTGTACACTTTCTTTGTAGGCATCCTCTAGTTGGGCTATGCTTTCACTCAATAATAGACTCAGCCTAAGACGACCTTTTGTAAGCCTAACCACTCTATCTCTAATGACTTGATAAAACCTATTAGATCTTAGCTGATTTGTCTTGATTGTCCAATGATAACAAAGTTTACTATACAATTACGTATTAACAACCTCAAGTGCTGTATAAATGGAGGATAGTCGCACAATCGTATTACCTCTGGGAGGACCTTAAGACTTAAACTGATCTTAAGTAGTAAAGTTAGAATATATTATTAAAATATCCAAGATTAGCAATTTCTGTGGATGTAATGGGTTCATCATTTCCTTCAGTTAATATGTACAGTTTATATACTTTCAATTCACTTGGCTTTTCTTTCAGTCTTCCTATTATGATTTTAGCAAAATGGGTCAATTTTCTACGTCACCAGTGTTTAGTAATGATAGGCACTTTGGCTTTTGGCTGTTGCATCAGCCTCTCTCAAACAATGGCACTAGAGTCAAAACATTTCACAAGTTCCTGTTATAATAAATCTCTAAACTATATAGCAACTATAAGTGATCGTCTACTTTTACTATTGTTATGGGGGGGCTGTCATCCCTGGACATGAGGACTTCTATTCATCCGAGTGCCAATCACTCTTTTTCTTTGATAATATCGTCTACGTTATAATGTTCCTTAGTGCTTACAAAAGTGGATTGTTAAGAGGTTTTTGGATACTGGTGTTGCTTCTAAGGTGTCCTTAGAGGCATCATTTATTGAATTCTACATCAAACTTCACTTCCTAGTGTAAAATATGGGGGAATTCACTAATATTTTTGCATTTCATACACAAGTCTTAATAAAATGTGAGCTTCACCATATTTATTAAGAGGCAGAAGTACAGGGCTTAATAAGGGCTTAATAAGTACAGAAAAACTTTACAAAGTAAGTATTTTTGTACTTAAAACTTGTATGCATAGAACTTTTAGTGACTTTTAGTGACTTTAGTGACTTCTAGTTATCATATACCCTTTAAGCAAAAAAATTTAAAGAAATTCCAATACTACGTTGTTCAATTGCCCCTTCTAACAATATGACTGTAATTAAAAAGTACCCACAAATCCTTACATCTACTGTCTCTATGTTTATATTAATACACGTCATCAGCTATTACAGAAGTATTTTGAATTCTACAAGAACTTAGGCCTGTAATTCTTTGCCAGGTTAAATCGTACTTACAGTCCTATGAAAAAGTTTTGGGCACCCCTGTTCATCTTAATCATTTTTAGTTCTAAATATTTTGGTGTTTACAGCAGCCATTTCAGTTTGATATATCTAATAACTGATGGACACAGTAATATTTCAGGATTGAAATGAGGTTTATAGTACTAACAGAAAATGCGCAATATGCATTAAACCAAAATTTGACCGGTGCAAAAGTATGGGCACCTCAACAGAAAAGTGACATTAATATTTAGTAGATCCTCCTTTTGCAAAGATAACAGCCTCTAGTCGCTTCCTGTAGCTTTTAATCAGTTCCTGGATCCTGGATAAAGGTATTTTGGACAAACAATTCAAGTTCAGTTAAGTTAGATGGTCGCCGAGCATGGACAGCCCGCTTCAAATCATCCCACAGATGTTCAATGATATTCAGGTCTGGGGACTGGGATGGCCATTCCAGAACATTGTAATTGTTCCTCTGCATGAATGCCTGAGGATTTGGAGCGGTGTTTTGGATCATTGTCTTGCTGAAATATCCATCCCCGGCGTAACTTCAACTTCGTCACTGATTCTTGAACATTATTCTCAAGAATCTGCTGATACTGAGTGGAATCCATGCCACCCTCAACTTTAACAAGATTCCCGATGCCGGCATTGGCCACACAGCCCCAAAGCATGATGGAACCTCCACCAAATTTTACAGTGGGTAGCATGTGTTTTTCTTGGAATGCTGTTTCTTTTTGGACGCCATGCATAACGCCTTTTTTTATAACCAAACAACTCAATTTTTGTTTCCAAAATGAAGCTGCCTTGTCCAAATGTGCTTTTTCATACCTCAGGCAACTCTATTTGTGGCGTACGTGCAGAAACGGCTTCTTTCTCATCACTCTCCCATACAGCTTCTATTTGTGCAAAGTGCGCTGTATAGTTGACCGATGCACAGTGACACCATCTGCAGCAAGATGATGCTGTAGCTCTTTGGAGGTGGTCTGTGGATTGTCCTTGACTGTTCTCACCATTCTTCTTCTCTGCCTTTCTGATATTTTTCTTGGCCTGCCACTTCTGGGCTTAACAAGAACTGTCCCTGTGGTCTTCCATTTCCTTACTATGTTCCTCACAGTGGAAACTGACAGGTTAAATCTCTGAGACAACGTTTTGTATCCTTCCGCTGAACAACTATGTTGAACAATCTTTGTTTTCAGATCATTTGAGAGTTGTTTTGAGTAGCCCATGATGCCACTCTTCAGAGGAGATTCAAATAGTAGAACAACTTGCAATTGGCCACCTTAAATACCTTTTCTCATGATTGGATACATCTGGCTATGAAGTTCAAAGCTCACTGAGGTTACAAAACCAATTTTGTGCTTCAGTAAGTCAGTAAAAAGTAGTTAGGAGTATTCAAATCAATAAAATGATAAGGGTGCCCATACTTTTGCACCGGTCAAATTTTGGTTTAATGCATATTGCGCATTTTCTGTTAGTACAATAAACCTCATTTCAATCCTGAAATATTACTGTGTCCATCAGTTATTAGATATATCAAACTGAAATGGCTGTTGCAAACACCAAAATATTTAGAACTAAAAATGATTAAGATTAATAGGGGTGCCCAAACTTTTTCATAGGACTGTATCTTGCTGCCCAGTAAATACAGAACCAAAACAACCACAATATGAAGTCTTAAGGAATACCTAATAAGTATACACTATGATATAACATTAATCCTAAATTTACATTTAAATTTCACATAAAAATATATTATACAGTTCATGTGTCTAATCATTTCCCATTATCTAATTTTATTTGAATTATACCAAGAAGCAATATCATATACTTAGCAACTGTTATGTCTTCAGTACCTGCTATGTGCGCCTTACTTTCTTTATGATTCCTTGTTTACAAGCTATATTCACTTGATTTATTTCACTTGCACCATGTGTTTTCTGTTTTTCACCTTGAGTTTGTATAGCATAATTTAATATTTTATAAAGTAAAAACATGGAAATCTATAAGACCCATGATAAATGGGCAAAAAAAGCAAACTTGTTTATATTGGTTTTGAATACGGCTTCTAGAACACAGAAAATATCCTTCTCACTTCTCTTCAATCATTTCATTAAGTTGTAAAATAACTTTTCAACTAAGTGTAAAAATACATCAAAGAAAATTGTAAACATTTTCTAAAACTAAAATTATACTTTACTAAGTTACGAATAATTATCACTATATAAAATAAAGTACAGCATTGTTATATATCATTTTGTTCTTTGTTTCTGCATAGTTAAAGTATTAAACACACAGTTATAGAAGTAAAAACTAGAACTATATTATTTAACACAGTTGCAAATATACTTATGACATTGATGTTGTAGTTCCCCAAATACGCCTCAGAGCGCCGCTGTTCACCAATAAGGAAAATATTCTGCAAATCCAGAATCACCTCCATGTTGCAGACAGTGTTCGACTGCAAGAAGGAATATACAGCATTTCAGTCCTGGCTGTGCTGGATATAGGACTCATAAAGAAAGGAATTGTTTTTTGTTTCTAATTCTGTTGGATTATAACAAGGAATAATACAATTACATTTCTGGAGAGAAGAAGGATGGCTGGATTACAACTGCAGGAAGGACAAGCAATACAAGGACTCAGATGGCAAGTAATATTTCCCTTCTTATTTTCCTGGCTGTGTCATTCAGTCTCTGGTCAGATTCATTATTCTATTAATGAAGAATTAAGAAAAGGCTCTATTGTGGGGAATGTAGCAAAGGATCTTCAACTAGATGTTAAGGATCTCTCCAGAAGGAAACTAAGAATTGTATCTAAGATCTCTGAAAAATATTTTAACATAAATCTGGATAATGGAAGCCTCTACATTGCTGATAGGATAGACAGGGAGACATTGTGTAGAGCTGCAGCTGACTGTGTCCTTACATTTGATGCTGTGGTGGAAAATCCACTGAATGTCTTCAGTATAAAGATTGATATTCAAGATATAAATGACAATCCTCCGAAATTTATACATGATATATTGACACTAGACATGAGTGAATCTACATCCCCAGGAGCAAAATTTGTATTACAGAAAGCTGAAGATCAGGATTTAGGTGTTAATTCTCAGATCAGCTACAGACTCAGTGCAAATCAGTATTTTTCTCTTGGAGAGAAGATCAGCACTGATGGCAGTGTATTTCCAGAGCTGATACTAGAGAAACCTCTAGACCGAGAGACACAAGACAAGCATGAGCTCATTCTAACAGCTTCTGATGGGGGAAATCCTGTACAGACAGGCACTGCCCTAATAAATATCATCATCAATGATATCAATGATAATTCTCCAGTATTTACACAGGATGTATATAAAGTAAGTGTTAGGGAGAATATACCGGTGAATACAACAATTCTGCAAGTCAGTGCAAGTGATGAAGATGAAGGTGTCAATGCACAGATCACTTACTCATTCAGTACAAATGAAAATCATATTCTTCAAAATTTTATTATTAATCCCTCAAATGGAGAGATTAAAACAAAAGAATATTTGGATTATGAAGAAAGTAATTATTATGAAATTTCTGTGCAAGCCAAAGATGGAGGAGGTCGAGCTGCTCATGCCAAGGTTTTGATAGAAATCCAAGATGAAAATGACAATGCTCCTCTTATATCCATAACCTCATCATCAGATCTTATTCCTGAGGATTCTGCCCCTGGGACTGTGGTGGCTCTGATTCAAGTCCATGATCCAGACTCAGGAGATAATGGTGAGGTCCAATGTATAATAATAGGAGATTTACCATTTGAATTAATATCATCAACAGGAAATTTTTATAAAGTTGTTACAAAAAGTAATCTAGATAGAGAAAAGGTTTCATCCTACAACATCACCATACAAGCCTCTGACAAAGGTTCTCCAGAAATGACTTCTAGACAGCTTATCAAACTTCATGTATCAGATGTTAATGACAATGCCCCAGTTTTTAAGAATTTGCTTTATACTGCATTAATACCAGAAAATAATTCACCAGGAGCTTCAATATTTAATATTCAAGCCATAGATATGGACAGTGAAGACAATGCTAAGATAACTTATTCTATAATGTCTAGAAGTAATGAAGATCCCCTGTCCTCCTACATCTCCATGAATCCAGTAACTGGGGTCATCTATGCTCAGAGGTCATTTGATTATGAGAAGCATCGAGAATTTATTATCCAGATCATTGCCAGAGACAATGGATCTCCATCTCTGAACAGCAGTACAACACTAAGAATATGTATAGTAGACCAGAATGATAATTCACCAGTCATTCTGTACCCATCACCAGAGGCTGATAGCTCAACATTTGAGATGGTTCCTTGGACCTCTGAACAAGGCTCTTTAGTATCTAAAGTGGTGGCAGTGGATGCTGACTCTGGACACAATGCCTGGTTGTCTTACTTTCTACAATCTTTAGAACCATCACTCTTCACCATTGACCAGCACACGGGGGAGATCAGGACATCTCGTGCATTTCAAGAAAGAGACATCATGAAACATGGAATTGTGGTTCTAGTGAAGGACAATGGGATCCCATCCCGCTCAGCTTCAGTCACTATAAACATGGTAGTCGCTGATCATTTCCATCAGGTCCTTCCTGAGCTGAGCAGTCAGTCTAACAAGGAGGAATCTCAGTCCAAGCTACAATTCTACTTGGTCATAGCTCTAGCATTAATTTCCTTCCTCTTCATGTTGACTGTGATTATCGCAGTTGTCTCCAAATATAAAGAGTCCAAATCTTCTTCATTTGGATCCTTGAGTACAAGTCTTTATCCACCAGTGGATCCAAGATATCTTTCACAATTCAATGTAGGAACATTACCTCTGCCATATTCCTATGATGTTTGTGTAACTCTGGACCCAAGTGAGCAGGAATTTGCTTTCCTTAAAGGTCAGCACAATGTTCCTGTGGACAGTCTAATAGATGCCGATGACTCCGGGATTGGGAATGAAACTTTGAAAAACTCTTCACCTGCAGAAAATCTTATACCCCAGGTATGTTTTTTATATATAATGAAATATTCTACTTTTTTAAATGCAATGTATAGAAAAATAATTATTGTGCTGAAAATGTAATGAATAACTCACTTGTGTGTCCATCACATGAACATAGAGTGTCCATAACATGACCATGGATTTTCCATCACATGACCATGGACTGTCCATCACATTACTATGGTTCTCCGTCTCTTCTTCCCTCCACTTCCTGGTTTCATTGATGAACTGTGGGAGCTTAGTCTGTGTGATGACCAGGAGCTTTCTCCTGAGATGAACAGTGTGCATTGTTTATTGCACAATTATTTCTTGCTTTACCTATATAGATAAATCATGAACTGATCAATCACTGGACTAGCAATTATCAGGGCTCAGTACACTTTGCAGAGAGAGAGAGAAAGAAAAGAGAATATAGGTGGCTGGGATCAGGGACTAGGACATTAGACAAACAACTAGAGTTAGATTAGGGTGGTGATCTGGAATAAGCTGCTGTCAGATTCCTGGTAATAGGTTAGCTCCCTTGAGAAGATCAGGCATATCAAAATTCAACATGCTCAACCTTTAATTTTTCTTACATCTGCCATCACAGATTTGGCTAATAACATGAAAAATGATTGGTTCAATCAACATTCATTTAGTATGCATGACCATAAGACAAAAAGTGTTTGATCTGAGAACAGATAAGAAGTGATAAGATTTTGTAACTATATTTTGGCTACTTTAGTACAGAGGAGTAACTTGGGCTCCAATGCAAAATATGTAAGGAGCCCCCAATTAACATATGCTATGTATAATACTGGTGTTTTCTTGTTTTGTAGAGAGGCTTTTGGGCCCTTTGGTTTGGTTCTATTTCGATCTGCGATCAAGCAAATTCCACGATCGCGATCGACATCAGCTGGATAATGATCAGAAATTAGATTTTAAAATAGATCCTGAAATCTCAAGATCAGCTCAACCCTATGTAGGACTAGAACTGTAGAAATACTTGATCATACTTTGGCATACTGTATACAGTAAATAATGGATGCATTTTAGATTTGTTTGGACCCTGTAAAAAATTAACAATCTAATGAAGTTTAATGTATCCATAAAGAAGTTGGAACAAATGTTATTGGATCCGTTACATCTGTCATGGATCTTGGAAACACAAAAGGCTTCATGTCAATTGTAAAAGAGACTAAGAACCAAACATATTCTAGAATTATCACAATCGCTTCTTATAGAAGTTACTTTGAGTAAAAATTGAAAATCTATAAAAAAATAAATAATTTAGAAGCAGGTGACACTTTATTTCAGGAGAACTGTAGTATAAGAGTTTATATTTAATGGTGGGATCTTGAAATTTATAATTTTACTCTGCATATATCTTGTAAATTAACATTTATGTAAAGAAAAAGCAACTAATTATAACATATCTTTAAAGTACTAGAGTTTATATGTAAGTTATATATTTTCAAAGATAATATCATCATTGTCAAAAGCATTCTTTGTCTAGTATAACTATAATCACTATAAGATATATACTCTTCTTAAAGATTTGCTTTAAAAGTATAATTTTTAATTCTTAGCAAACTTTACATTTGGTTAAAAAGAAGTATGTGCACTCTACATAATTATTTTAGTAATCTTGATATAAAACATAAGAAACGTATCAAGTTTGAAAAATGATTTGCCATATTGTACTGTATGTAGTAAAAATACTAAAATCATTGATGCTGCAGTTCCCCAAATACGCCTCAGAGCGCCGCTGTTCACCAATAAGGAAAATATTCTGCAAATCCAGAATCACCTCCATGTTGCAGACAGTGTTCAACTGCAAGAAGGAATACACAGCATTTCAGTCCTGGCTGTGCTGGATATAGGACTCATAAAGAAGAGGATTATTATTTACTTCTAATTCTATTGGATTATAACAAGGAATTATACAATTATATTTCTGGAGAAAAGAAGGATGGCTGGATTACAACTGCAGGAAGGACAAGCAATACAAGGACTCAGATGGCAAGTAATATTTCCCTTCTTATTTTCCTGGCTGTGTCATTCAGTCTCTGGTCAGATTCATTATTCTATTAAGGAAGAATTAAGAAAAGGCTCTATTGTGGGGAATGTAGCAAAGGATCTTCAACTAGATATTAAAGATCTCTCCAGAAGGAAATTAAGCATTGTGTCTGGTATTTCTGAGAAATATTTCAGTATAAATCTGGAGGATGGAAACCTCTACATTGCTGATAGAATAGACAGGGAGACACTGTGTGGAGCTGCAGCTGACTGTGTCCTTACATTTGATGCTGTGGTGGAAAATCCACTAAATGTCTTCAGTATAAAGATTAATATTCAGGATATAAACGACAATGCTCCAAAATTTCTTCATAATATATTAACAGTAGAAATGAGTGAATTCACCTCCCCAGGATCAAAATTTGTATTACAAAATGCAGAAGATCTGGATTTAGGAATCAATTCTATGATCAGTTACAGACTCAGTACAAACCAGTATTTTTCTCTTGGAGAGAAGGTCAGCACTGATGGCAGTGTATTTCCAGAGCTGATACTAGAGAAACCTCTAGACAGAGAGACACAAGACAAGCATGAGCTCATTCTAACAGCTTCTGATGGGGGAAATCCTGTACAGACAGGCACTGCCCTAATAAATATCATCATCAATGATATCAATGATAATTCTCCAGTATTTACACAGGATGTATATAAAGTAAGTGTCAGGGAGAATATATCGGTGAATACAACAATTCTGCAGGTCACTGCAAGTGATGAAGATGAAGGTATCAATGGTGAAATCACTTACTCTATTAGAACCACAGCAAATAATATTCTACAGACTTTCAATATAAACCCTAATAATGGAGAAATCACATTAAGAGGACATTTAGATTATGAAGTCAGTAAATATTATGACATATCTGTGCAAGCCAAGGACGGGGGTAGCCTAGCTGCTCATGCTAAAGTATTAATAGAAATTATAGATGAAAATGACAATGCTCCAGAGATATCCATAACCTCATCATCAGATCTTATTCCTGAGGATTCTGCCCCAGGAACTGTGGTGGCTCTGATCAAAGTTCAGGATCATGACTCAGCAGAGAATGGTGAGGTCCAATGTATAATAATAGGAGATTTACCATTTGAGTTATTATCATCAGCAAGTAATTTTTATAAAATTGTTACAAAAAGTAATCTAGATAGAGAAAAAATGGCATCATACAATATCACTATACAAGCTTCGGACAAAGGTTCTCCAGAAATGACTTCAAGAAAAAATATTAGACTTGATGTATCAGATGTTAATGACAATGCTCCATTATTTGAGAAATCAGGTTATACTGCATTTATACCAGAAAATAATTCACCAGGAGCTTCAATATTTCATATTCAAGCAAGAGATATAGACAGTGAAGACAATGCTAAGATAACTTATTCTATAATGTCTAGAAATAATGAAAAAGATCTCCTGTCCTCCTACATCTCCATGAATCCAGTAACCGGGATCATTTATGCTCAGAGGTCATTTGATTATGAGAAACATAGAGAATTTATTATCCAGATCATTGCCAGAGACAATGGATCTCCATCTCTGAACAGCAGTACAACACTAAGAATAAGTATAGTAGACCAGAATGATAATTCACCAGTCATTCTTTACCCATCACCAGAGGCCGATAGCACAACATTTGAGATGGTTCCTTGGACCTCTGAACAAGGCTCTTTAGTATCTAAAGTGGTGGCAGTGGACGCTGACTCTGGACACAATGCCTGGTTGTCTTACTTTTTACAGTCTTCAGAACCATCAATGTTCACCATTGACCAGCACACGGGGGAGATCAGGACATCACGTGCATTTCAAGAAAAAGACATCATGAAACATGGAGTTGTGGTTCTAGTAAAGGACAATGGGGTCCCATCCCGCTCAGCTTCAGTCACTATAAACATGGTAGTCGCTGATCATTTCCATCAGGTCCTTCCTGAGCTGAGCAGTCAATCTAACAAGGAAGAATCTCAGTCCAATCTACAATTCTACTTGGTCATAGCCTTGGCATTGATTTCCTTCCTCTTCATGTTGACTGTAATAATTGCAGTTGTCTCTAAGTACAAGGAGTCCAAATCTTCATTTGGATCCTTGAGTACAAGTCTATATCCACCGATGGATCCAAGATATCTTTCACAATTCAATGCTGGAACATTACCTCTGCCATATTCTTATGATGTTTGTGTAACTCTGGACCCAAGTGAGCAGGAATTTGCTTTCCTTAAAGCTCAGCACAATGTTCCTGTGGACAGTTTAATAGATGCCGATGACTCCAGGATTGGGAATGAAACTTTAAAGAACTCTACAGCTACTGAAAAGCTTGTATCCAAGGTATGTTTTATTAAATGATATATACTTTACAGGTACTTCATAACTTTAAGTAACATTGGTTGAAACACTTCTTTAATTTTTATTTTATGCATTGCTATTGCTGATTTAGCTAAGATTTTTAAAGTTTATGACAATGATTTTAATAATGTACTGCTTCTCTATACCACTTTTTTTTGGCATTTGTGTACCAGATCGTCTGGAGTCTACAGACTGATGGTGGTGAAGGTGGTGTTTCATCAGTCTGAATCCAGAAAATAATGGTTGTACAGTGCTACATGCCAATCATTAGAAACTTGAGTCTTGTGGCAATATGTGGTGGTGGCAAGTAATTTTGAGCCTAATTTTTTTGGTGTGGTCTGAAGTCTTAATGATTTATCAGTTTGGTTTTATTTCTGGATGAATTTTAGATCTGGGGTACAAATGGATTTTGAGGTGTCGTCTTAAGTCTTAATTAACTTTCGAGGGATCAGTATGTAATTTTACAGTCTTCTTAGACTTCTATGGGTAAAATGACAAATATTACAGCACTAGTTTGTTTTACAGTAACTGTTGGAACATTGAGATGATATAAAAACAACTTGATACATGGGAATGGAAACTTTAAAATGGTAATATTATACACCTATGGACCTATGGTATAGTCATGTCCACGAACTTTTAGGGCACTATGTTCTCAGCAATTTTTAATTTCTTTTATTCTATACTAACAATTTGACTGCAAAGATTTTAGCACAGAAATTTACAAAATATCTCTGTATAGGCACAATAAGTAGAATCCCCAAATATGCAATTCCCCTCTATAGACTTAAAATACTCTGATGTTATTAACTAGATAACTTTATTAATTTATTAAGGCTTAGTTATCATTCCTATAGCACAAATTCTCTGGTTTACAAGGCATGAAAAGTCACAATTTTATTCTGATGTTTATGGGTTCTTATACAAAAATTGTGACTTTTCCAGTTTTCAAGTGGGCAGAATGGGAAAGCAGGACACGGATACCTTCATATCTACTATAAGTCACTGCAGAAAACTGGTGTGCGTTACATAAGAAATCTACACTATCCCATAGATCTCACGTATGGTATGCCAAAATTATTAGGATGCCAGACCCTCTTAATAGTTCTGGCTTATCTTGTGCCAAGGCACAGAGGGAGGAAGACCGCCAAACATATCGCCAGTCTTAATAAATGATCTCCAGGCTTTGATTTAAAACATCAAAAATTAATAAATACATTTAAAAACTTAGCAGTATATAGTAAGGGACTTAATCATTCTCATTACACTCATAGTTAGAAGGGAATCTGAATGCAAAGATATATGAGGCTTATATCACAAGTTGCTCTTATCTGCTCTTATATAAGAAACACAAGCCATAACATAAATCAGGATTGTGGTGTATAGGTATTGATGGTAACTATGTTACTCTTATTACAACTTGCCTATCATGGGCATAGTGTATACTCTCAGGATTTATTCTTACTGTATACTCGTAATATCCTTTTGGGTTGTATTTATGTGTTATCAGCAAGTTGTAACATCTTTGTCGTTCGGACCTCTGTGCCATCCTCCACTTGCACGATTCGCCACAAAAAGTGGGTTCATTTTTGATCCTTTGCACCTGTTGTTTTAGCACAGCTGAGGATTTGTTGCTGAGTGTCAGTATAGCCAGTACTCTAGTTCATTTGGTTACTTTGGAGTTCAGCTAGTAGCTTTTGATTGACATTCCTCCTGGCCAATCAAATCTATGTCGAATTTCTTTATATACCATTCCAGCCCACTCCCTAATGCTTGCTATTGCCTTTCTGTGGTTGCTGGGTTTATACTGTTTGCTGTTTATATTTATATTTCTGACCATTGGCTTTTTCTTGTGACTACTCTCTTGGATTCTGATTTTGTACTTTGCTGCTTGACTGGTTCTGATTCCTTTGACTAGGCTGACCACCCGTTTGTTTTTTTTTGTCTTGTCTGCATTCTGTATTTTCAATCGCATCATAGGAAGGGACTGTCACCTAGTTGTCCTCTATCACTTAGGGTAGTTGAGGCAAATAGGCAGGGACAGGGGGTGGGTTCAGCATTAGGGCTTATTGTATCTGTCCTTTCCCTTCCTCTAAGGCTCCAGCAGCAGTTACTGGGAAATTGCTCATCTATCAATTCCCTAACACATTTATTAACAGATATATTGGATATTTCTAACATTCTATTACTAATATCACTTATATAAAGGAGGAATTTTTAGAACTTATATAAATAATATTTATTATTTTTGATATATATGCAATATTGATAGAATCCACATATCTGCGCAATTTAGGATAAACAAAATCTCTTTTCTCTGTTATACTGTATACTGTAGCAGCTTCTATGACTCAAGAACTAGTAAAAATAATATATACATTTTAGTTTTATAAGTTGTTTCGAATGAGCCTAACCATTGTCATATAACTCTCTGATTGATCTTATTTCTGATATTTGGTGTTTTGTAGAATTACAATTATCAATTTAGAGTGATAAGAAAATTTTATATTTTAGGAAAGTATTTAGAAAGTTTTATAAGTTACTTTACTTTAATCTCAAACTGCGTATACTGTGAGGTGGACTTTACTTGTTATGCTGCTAAATTGGTGAGATACAGATTGGGAGACAGTTGTTACAGAAATGGATATGATATATATTGGAAAGCCTGTTCTGTTGTGGTACCAATCTGTGGTTTAGTAGAATATGGTAACTAAATTACTTTGCTTATTTTTAGGCACTAGGAGGCAAGATTTAATTAACATCTAATGCTTAAAACTTTTGGTATAGAGTATGACCAGGGGTCAAGCTTGTGACTGGTGAGGCCCCAGCACCAAACTTACTCAAAGTTCTCTTTTTAACATATCTTTACCATCATAGATTAATTTTGTAAATATAAAATATATTTGTATTGTAGAAGTTCATACTATTCGAAAAAAAATTCTAAATTAATAGCTATTTAATAAAGAATATTATATACAATTTATATCTGTTAGCAACTGATGTTGCAGTTCCCCATATACGCCTCAGAGCGCCGCTGTTCACCAATAAGGAAAATATTCTGCAAATCCAGAATCACCTCCATGATGCAGACAGTGTTCAACTGCAAGAAGGAATACACAGCATTTCAGTCCTGGCTGTGCAAGGGAAAGGACTCATAAAGAAAGGGATTTTTTTTAACTTGTAATTCTATTGGATTTTAACAAGGAACTACACAATTATATTTCTGGAGAGAAGAAGGATGGCTGGATTACAACTGCAGGAAGGACAAGCAATACAAGGACTCAGATGGCAAGTAATATTTCCCTTCTTATTTTCCTGGCTGTGTCATTCAGTCTCTGGTCAGATTCATTATTCTATTAATGAAGAATTAAGAAAAGGCTCTATTGTGGGGAATTTAGCAAAGGATCTTCAATTAGATGTTAAGGTTCTCTACAGAAGAAAACTAAGAATTGTATCTAAGATCTCTGAGAAATATTTTAATGCAAATCAAGATGATGGCAACCTTTACATTGCTGATAGGATAGACAGGGAGACATTGTGTAGAGCTGCAGCTGACTGTGTCCTTACATTTGATGCTGTAGTGGAAAATCCATTAAATTTCTTTAGCATAAAGATTGATATTCAAGATATAAATGACAATGCTCCAAAATTTGTCCATGAAAAAATAAGGATAGAAATGAGTGAATCCACATCACCGGGCAAAAGATTTCTTTTACACAATGCAGAAGATCAGGATTTAGGTATTAATTCTCAGATCAGTTACAGACTCAGTACAAACCAGTATTTTTCTCTTGGAGAGAAGGTCAGCACTGATGGCAGTGTATTTCCAGAGCTGATACTAGAGAAACCTCTAGACCGAGAGACACAAGACAAGCATGAGCTCATTCTAACAGCTTCTGATGGGGGAAATCCTGTACAGACAGGCACTGCCCTAATAAATATCATCATCAATGATATCAATGATAATTCTCCAGTATTTACACAGGATGTATATAAAGTAAGTGTTAGGGAGAATATACCGGTGAATACAACAATTCTGCAGGTCAGTGCAAGTGATGAAGATGAAGGTGTCAATGCACAAGTTACTTATTCATTTAGCACCACAGCAAGTCACATTCTTGATGTTTTTTCCATTAATCCTAGAAGTGGAGAAATTCAAACAAAAGGATATTTAGATTATGAAGTTACAAAATCCTATGAGATTCCAGTACAAGCAGAGGATGGAGGAAGCCTACAATCCAAAGCCAAGATTCTAATAGAGATTATAGATGAAAATGATAATATTCCAGAGGTATCAATAATGTCACTGTCAGCTAAGATTCCTGAGGATTCTGCTCTTGGGACTGTGGTGGCTCTGATCAAAGTTCAGGACCATGACTCAGGAGATAATGGTGAGGTTCGATGTATAATAATAGGAGATTTACCATTTGAGTTATTATCATCAGCAAATGATTTTTATAAACTTGTTACAAAAAGTAATCTAGATAGAGAAAAAATATCATCATACAACATCACAATACATGCCTCTGATAAAGGTTCTCCAGAAATGACCTCTAGAAAAGTGATCAGACTTGATGTATCAGATATTAATGACAATGCCCCAGTATTTGAGAAATCAGGTTATACTGCATTTATACCAGAAAATAATTCACCAGGAGCTTCAATATTTAATATTGAAGCCAGAGATATGGACAGTGAAGACAATGCTAAGATAACATATTCTATAATGTCTAGAAGTAATGAAGAAGATCCCCTGTCCTCCTACATCTCCATGAATCCAGTAACCGGGGTCATCTATGCTCAGAGGTCATTTGATTATGAGAAGCATCGAGAATTTATTATCCAGATCATTGCCAGAGACAATGGATCTCCAGCTCTGAACAGCAGTACAACACTAAGAATATGTATAGTAGACCGGAATGATAATTCACCAGTCATTCTGTACCCATCTCCAGAGGCTGATAGCTCAACATTTGAGATGGTTTCTTGGACCTCTGAACAAGGCTCTTTAGTATCTAAAGTGGTTGCAGTGGACGCTGACTCTGGACACAATGCCTGGTTGTCTTACTTTCTACAATCTTCAGAACCATCACTCTTCACCATTGACCTGCACATGGGGGAGATTAGGACATCACGATCATTTCAAGAAAAAGACATCATGAAACATGGAATTGTGGTTCTAGTAAAGGACAATGGGATCCCACCCCGCTCAGCTTCAGTTACTATAAACATGGTGGTCGCTGATCATTTCCAACAAGTTCTTCCAGAGCTGAGCAGTCAGTCTAACAAGGAGGAATCTCAGTCCAACCTACAATTCTACTTGGTCATAGCCTTGGCATTGATTTCCTTCCTCTTCATGTTGACTGTGATTATTGCAGTTGTCTCCAAGTACAAGGAGTCCAAATCTTCTTCATTTGGATCTTTGAGTACAAGTCTATATCCACCAGTTGACCCCAGACTTCTTTCACAATTCAATGCTGGAACATTACCTCTGCCATATTCCTATGATGTTTGTGTAACTCTGGACCCAAGTGAGCAGGAATTTGCTTTCCTTAAAGCTCAGCACAATGTTCCTGTGGACAGTCTAATAGATGCCGATGACTCTGGGATTGGGAATGAAAGTTCAAACAACTGTCCGCTTGTAGAAACTGCTGTTGCACAGGTATGTATTTTATTCTATTTATACAGTATATCTTCTTTTATATGTTATGCACTGTTGTTGAGTTTGTTTCTGTAGTTCTACACCAAGTGACTGTTGCTGTTCAAATTAGCAGTCTACTGAGTGCATGCGGCAAAGAAATAACATCAGACACAAAGGGTTGATATGAGTTCCTCTCTCAGTAAGAGCGGGTGGCACATGTGTGCTTTATTGTGGAATCTAGGCTTTATAAAGTTGACAGAAATAAGGTGTGTGAGGGGCTGGGGGTCATTTGATTTACTGTCTTTACTAGAATCTTATTGGGTCATATTTTATGACAGTCCAGCTGGTTTTTCCACTTTTTGTTTGGAAATGTCTTCAGGGTTGGGTCCTCCTGAAGTGTCTATTTACCATTTTTATCCATTGTATTGGCTCTATTAAAGTGCTTATCCACTTTTGGCATCAGACACCTCAGGGTCCATTGTTTCCAACCAATGAGAGTCAGTTCAAATCAACTTAAGTGGGACCATTGTCTCCACAGTCAACAATGGATTACAAGATATTAGTATGGACATATGATTTTAGCTTCAACATTGGGCAGAAAGGCATATCATAGCTGTATCCAGATATTTGCTGATTTTCTATTTCTAAGCCACCTTCACCAAGATCCCAGGTGCAGGCGTCATCTTGTCGCGTAATATTATATTCAGTTTCAAACATAAATAATTATACTGCATTTAGTTTTAAGAATAAGAATGTTTTTGCGATTCATATATTTACAACCTTCACACTTTATTGTTCTTCTAAGCTGTTCAAAGTAGCTATTACAAGTACCACTTGGTTCTGATACCTTTCCAATGTAAGATTCATTAAAGTAAATTATGCAGAATAGAATGAAATAGTATATCTAAAAAAGATTCTGCTGTTCCATCATGGCAAGAAAATATATCATCTACATCATAGCCATAGAAACTAGTCACAACTCTTATACTTTGAAAAATGTAAATTGTGCTGTGTCTGGTTGCTATGTGCAACATTTTTCCATAAAACTGCCCCAATGTAATCCCTGACTCCTAATATTACAGACAGTATTCTTAAGTCCATCAGTCCCTCATGGGTAGGAATTTCTTTGTGGATACTACTTAGATTTTTTCCAAAATTGTCTGGATTTATCTGTGTTTTTGAAATTTTTTATAGTTTTTTTTAAACAATAAAGCCTTTTGGTAGATCTTTTTTGACACAATATGTGAGATTAGTGAAATCGCATTCATTTTTGCCGGTATTGTAAAATTTAACATTTATTTTTTGCTGCATTTCTTCAGTGTATGGCCCTATCCGTAAGTAGTCATTTTTGACTGACAATGGTAACTTTTTATGTAGTTTTTGGCAATGTTGTTAATATAGGTATATTGAATTAAAGTCTATAGCAGAACAACAAATACAAATTGAGAATCTTAGGTAGTTGACACATATGACTTTTAATGGAAAGATTTGGAGTCTATTTGGATCTCTTCGTCATGAAGCCTGACGAAGAGTCCTAAGTAGTCTCGAAAACTTGTCATATGTCTCCAACTTTTATCTACTGGCTAATATGGTACAAAGATATATTTCTTGTGGCAGTATGCTCATGTGTCTATAGTAAAGTGGTTTCCATCAGATATATGGAATAATTGATTTCATCGAGATCAAAGATGTCTTGAGTGATAGGAGAAGAGACCTTTTATTATGAGTAATGAAGAATAATAGGAACTGACTCACTTAAGATTAATAATGCATGTTCAGGGGTATGAGGGGTACAGAAATAAGAATTCCTGATTTTATTTTTATAAGTAATGTAGAAGGCATTTTTAAACAAATAAATGTACCTGAAGATATTTTTTACAATTTTGCATATATTTTCTATTAACAAATCAATTTATATAGGTTACATGTTTTACTATATTGTGAAGTTATTCTACTTTAAAGCCACTGAACAATCATTATATTTGAATCAAGTTTAAAATTTAAGTCACTGATGTAGTTCCCCATATACGCCTCAGAGCGCCGCTGTTCACCAATAAGGAAAATATTCTGCAAATCCAGAATCACCTCCATGTTGCAGTGTTCAACTGCAAGAAGGAATACACAGCATTTCAGTCCTGGCTGTGCTGGATATAGGACACATAAAGAAGAGGATTGTTTTTTGCTTCTAATTCTATTGGATTATAACAAGGAATTACACAATTATATTTCTGGAGAGAAGAAGGATGGCTGGATTACAACTACAGGAAGGACAAGCAATACAAGGACTCAGATGGCAAGTAATATTTCCCTTCTTATTTTCCTGGCTGTGTCATTCAGTCTCTGCTCAGATCCATTATTCTATTAATGAAGAATTAAGAAAAGGCTCTATTGTGGGGAATGTAGCAAAGGATCTTCAACTAGATATTAAGGATCTCTCCAGAAGAAAACTAAGAATTGTATCTAAGATTTCTGAGAAATATTTTAACATAAATCTGGATAATGGAGTCCTCTACATTGCTGATAGGATAGACAGGGAGACATTGTGTGGAGCTGCAGCTGACTGTGTCCTTACATTTGATGCTGTGGTAGAGAATCCTTTAAATATTTTCAGTGTTAAGATTGATATTCAGGATATAAATGACAATCCTCCTACATTTCTTCATAATGCATTGACATTGGAAATGAGTGAATTATCAACCCCAGGAAGAAGGTTTGTTTTGCAGAAAGCAGAAGATGTGGATCTAGGAATTAATTCTCAGATCAGCTACAGACTCAGTGCAAACCAGTATTTTTCTCTTGGAGAGAAGGTCAGCACTGATGGCAGTGTATTTCCAGAGCTGATACTAGAGAAACCTCTAGACCGAGAGACACAAGACAAGCATGAGCTCATTCTAACAGCTTCTGATGGGGGAAATCCTGTACAGACAGGCACTGCCCTAATAAATATCATCATCACTGACTTCAATGATAATTCTCCAGTATTTACACAGGATGTATATAAAGTAAGTGTTAGGGAGAATATACCGGTGAATACAACAATTCTGCAGGTCAGTGCAAGTGATAAGGATGATGGTGCTAATGCAGAGATTATGTATTCATTTAGTAACACTGCAAAAAGTATTTTTGAAACTTTTGATATAAATCAGAATAATGGAGAAATTAAGATAAAGGGACATTTGGATTATGAAGTCAGTAAATATTATGACATATCTGTACAAGCCAAGGACGGAGGAGGCCTCGCTGCTCATGCTAAAGTTTTATTAGAAGTCACAGATGAAAATGACAATGCTCCAGAGATATCCATAACCTCATCATCTGATCTTATTCCTGAGGATTCTGCCCCTGGATCTGTGGTGGCTCTGATCAAAGTTCAGGATCCAGACTCAGGAGATAATGGTGAGGTCCAATGTATAATAATAGGAGATTTACCCTTTGAGTTAATATCATCAGCAAGTAATTTTTATAAAATTGTCACAAAAAGTAATCTAGATAGAGAAAAGGTTTCATCCTACAACATCACAATACAAGCCTCTGACAAAGGGTCTCCAGAAATGACTTCTAGAAAAGTTATTAGACTTGATGTATCAGATGTTAATGACAATGCCCCAGTGTTTGAGAAAGCAGGTTATACTGCATTTATACCAGAAAATAATTCACCAGGAGCTTCAATATTTAGTATTCAAGCCAGAGATATGGATAGTGAAGACAATGCTAAGATAACTTATTCTATAATGTCTAGAAGTAATGAAGAAGATCCCTTGTCCTCCTTCATCTCCATGAATCCAGTAACCGGGGTCATCTATGCTCAGAGGTCATTTGATTATGAGAAGCACAGAGAATTTATTATCCAGATCATTGCCAGAGACAATGGATCTCCATCTCTGAACAGCAGTACAACACTAAGAATAAGTATAGTAGACCAGAATGATAATTCACCGGTCATTCTTTACCCATCACCAGAGGCCGATAGCTCAACATTTGAGATGGTTCCTTGGACCTCTGAACAAGGCTCTTTAGTATCTAAAGTGTTGGCAGTGGACGCTGACTCTGGACACAATGCCTGGTTGTCCTACTTTCTACAATCTTCTGAACCATCAATGTTCACCATTGACCAGCACACGGGGGAGATTAGGACATCACGATCATTTCAAGAAAAAGACATCATGAAACATGGAATTGTGGTTCTAGTAAAGGACAATGGGATCCCATCCCGCTCAGCTTCAGTCACGATAAACATGGTGGTCGCTGATCATTTCCATCAGGTCCTTCCTGAGCTGAGCAGTCAATCTAACAAGGAGGAATCTCAGTCCAACCTACAATTCTACTTGGTCATAGCCTTGGCATTGATTTCCTTTCTCTTCATGTTGACTGTGATCATTGCAGTTGTCTCTAAGTATAAAGAGTCCAAATCTACTTCATTTGGATCCTTGAGTACAAGTCTATATCCACCGGTGGATCCAAGATATCTTTCACAATTCAACGCTGGAACATTACCTCTGCCATATTCCTATGATGTTTGTGTAACTCTGGATCCAAGTGAGCAGGAATTTGCTTTCCTTAAAGCTCAGCACAATGTTCCTGTGGACAGTCTAATAGATGCCGATGACTCCGGGATTGGAAACGAAACTTTAAAGAATTCTTTGCTTACACAAACACAGGTATGTATTTAAGCCAATTTTTTGAGTTGGCAAAATATTTTTGAATTATCAAATTTCTTACACCACGTTTACTCTACCTTATCTTTTCGAGAAACATATCTTGAAGGGAATATATCACCTATAGCTTTAATAGGAATAGGAGGTGAGCTTAGGCCATCACCTATTGTGAATGGTGAGATCTATATCAGTAGTTTGACAATGAAAAAAGTAAAAAAAAAAAAAAACTATATTTGTATAGATGCAGCTGACATGGAAAATAAAAAAACACAACCAATTTTTCAAATTTTTATATTGAAAACTTTATTTAAACAATGTGCAGATGACATATTCCCTTCATGAGAATAATTTTTCCAGTTTACATGGTCGTTACATAGAGATCTTGCAGCACAATTATTTCATTCTCCAAAATTTGATAAAAAGGAGTGCGTATGTGCTTATGTTTGCCCGTGGGCTTATTTATATAGCTATTTATGAAGTCTTTGTTCTCGCTATATACAGCATATATTTGGACTTTGGAAAGGTTATATTTTATCTCCTGTTTTGGGCTGAAAGTCTTTGATGATCTTATAAATGGGAAATCTAACTAGTCTTACATTGATAGTTTTATTACATCTATATTTCGGCGTCGACCATTGTGTGAGATTTAATGACTGATACTTTTAGAAATATAGAGGGAAGTGACAAAATTAAAAAATGGCTGTATAGGGTTGTGACATTTTAAAGACATGGATTTTAAAGGAGTTTACATTGGTAGCCTATATTATCTGGCAGCGGCTGAGAACAGCTGATTGGTGGAGGTGCCAGGTTTCAAAGTCCAACAGATTATCCTGAGGATAACCTATCAATATAAAATGCCAGGAAACCCCTTTAATGGTGATTTTTTTTGTTTTTGTTTTTAGAAAGTTGAAAATACATACGATTTATCCTATATTCATAATGCTTACTTGTAGCCATTCTGGAATCAAAACACTTCAGCTCTATAGCTAGTACTAAGTTGTGTAGTAAATCTATTATAGAATCAATGTAAAAAAAACTGTCATCATGAAAGAGGTATTGAAATGTGTATATGACACTAATATAAAGACCTTAAATCTAAGCTAGTACCACATAATTTCTAGATATCCACATATAGCAGTTTTGGAACAGTTACGGCAGTCTACATACAGTATATTCTAGAATTAACAGTACACGTCATAGTATATTAAGCTGTTTTAGGAGCACTGTATATAACTTAAAATAAGCCTCAAGAAAGCTAGAGATGTATATAACGGCATAACCATCATTGATATGTACTTAGTCTTGAAGGTTTCTATATAGCAGTCTTTATTTTTTATGACTTTTTGTTAAGATTTAGAGGACCAGACTAATGGAGTTTAGGAAATATTCTAACCATGCACACTATGATTAAATTGCACAGGCCAAGGGTGTATAACCTGAAGCCTGGGGCAAACTGTGACCTTATGGTCACTCTGTGCAGCTGTCGGCCATCAGGACAATTTCCGTGTTCTGAAGGTTCAGAAATACAAAGCTGTCAAAAGAAACAGGGAAAAGAGAGGACCTGACATATATGTACCTATGTCCTCTGTGTTTTATTGGAGCTGTGAAATGCGACACGCTTTTCACAAACTTCCTATAAACAACAGTAGAGGTGAGGTATTGTTATGAGATTGTTACGAGAGGTTTCGTAAGTGGTTTTTGGGAACACTATGTTTAATATACGATGTTGTGTTGGTCTTGTTCATATATTAACATAAAATGTAGATTTTTACAAAACATAAGAATTGCAATATTTTCTGGAACTTTCTATGTTCTGGTGCTTGGTAGAATCCCAGTCATGATTTCCTTATATGGCCAAGGTATCATACACAAGAAGATAATCTGGTCTCAATAAGGAAATCATGAAATATAGAAAATTCCTGCATTTATGGTCATATCCATTTGCCACTGATCATGACAACAGATGTCACCACTGAGATAAATAAAGAAAAATTTTAACTACTTATATTTTCTCTGTATATATGTATAGCTCTGTGTATATAAAGACTAGTTGGTCTAGTAGTAATATCGAAATTTTAAAAAAAAATCATCCAAAAACATACTTATACATATGAGTATACAAAATTGCAAGTGGCATGTGTTAGCAATGAAGCTAATGTCACTGCTGCTGCAGTTACCCAAATACACCTCAGAGCGCCGCTGTTCACCAATAAGGAAAATATTCTGCAAATCCAGAATCACCTCCATGTTGCAGACAGTGTTCAACTGCAAGAAGGAATACACAGCATTTCAGTCCTGGCTGTGCTGGATATAGGACTCATAAAGAAGAGGATTGTTTTTGCTTCTAACTCTACTGGATTATAACAAGGAATTATACAATTATATTTCTGAATTGAAGAAGGATGGCTGGATTACAACTGCAGGAAGGACAAGCAATACGAGGACTCAGATGGCAAGTAATATTTCCCTTCTTATTTTCCTGGCTGTGTCATTCAGTCTCTGGTCAGATTCATTATTCTATTAATGAAGAATTAAGAAAAGGCTCTATTGTGGGGAATGTAGCAAAGGATCTTCAACTAGATGTTAAGGATCTCTCCAGAAGGAAAATACGTATTGTATCTAAAACATCAGAGAAATATTTTAATATAAATCCGGATGATGGAAACCTCTACATTACTGATAGGATAGACAGGGAGACATTGTGTAGAGCTGCAGCTGACTGTGTCCTTACATTTGATGCTTTGATAGAAAATCCCTTAAATATTTTTGGTGTTAAGATCGATATCAAAGATACAAATGACAATTCTCCAACATTTCATCATGCTACATTAACATTAGAAGTCAGCGAATCAGCCTACCCAGGAGCAAAATTTTCACTACCAAATGCAGAAGATCTGGATCTAGGAATTAATTCTCAGATCAGCTACAGACTCAGTACAAACCAGTATTTTTCTCTTGGAGAGAAGGTCAGCACTGATGGCAGTGTATTTCCAGAGCTGATACTAGAGAAACATTTAGACCGAGAGACACAAGACAAGCATGAGCTCATTCTAACAGCTTCTGATGGGGGAAATCCTGTACAGACAGGCACTGCCCTAATAAATATCATCATCAATGATATCAATGATAATTCTCCAGTATTTACACAAGATGTATATAAAGTAAGTGTTAGGGAGAATATACCGGTGAATACAACAATTCTGCAAGTCAGTGCAAGTGATGAAGATGAAGGTGTCAATGGTCAGATCACCTATTTAATAAAAACATCAGAAAATGTAATTTTTGAAACCTTTGCTATTAATCCGAACTCTGGAGAAATTAAAATAAAAGGACAATTAGATTATGAAGTAGGTAAATATTATGACATATCTGTACAAGCCAAGGACGGAGGAGGCCTCGCTGCTCAAGCAAAGGTTTTAATAGAAATAACAGATGAAAATGACAATGCTCCAGAAATATCGATAACCTCATCATCAGAACTTATTCCTGAGGATTCTGCTCTGGGAACCATGGTGGCTCTAATTCAAGTCCATGATCCAGATTCGGGAGATAATGGTGAGGTCCAATGCATATTAATAGGAGATTTACCATTTGAATTAATATCAACAGGAAGTTTTAATAAAATTGTCACAAAAAGTAATCTAGATAGAGAAAAGGTCTCATCCTATAACATCACAATACAAGCCTCTGATAAAGGTTCTCCAGAAATGACTTCTAGAAAAGTTATTAGACTTGACATATCAGATGTTAATGACAATGCGCCAGTGTTTGAGAAATCAGGTTATACTGCATTTATACCAGAAAATAATTCACCAGGAGCTTCAATATTTAATATTCAAGCCAGAGATATGGATAGTGAAGAGAATGCTAAAATAACATATTCTATAATGTCTAGAAGTAATGAAGAAGATCCCCTGTCCTCCTACATCTCCATGAATCCAGTAACGGGGGTCATCTATGCTCAGAGGTCATTTGATTATGAGAAGCATCGAGAATTTATTATCCAGATCATTGCCAGAGACAATGGATCTCCATCTCTGAACAGCAGTACAACACTAAGAATATGTATAGTAGACCACAATGATAATTCACCAGTCATTCTGTACCCATCACCAGAGGCTGATAGCACAACATTTGAGATGGTTCCTTGGACCTCTGAACAAGGTTCCTTAGTATCTAAAGTGGTGGCAATGGACGCTGACTCTGGACACAATGCCTGGTTGTCTTACTTTCTACAATCTTCAGAACCATCACTCTTCTCCATTGACCAGCACACAGGGGAGATCAGGACATCTCGTGCATTTCAAGAAAAAGACATCATGAAACATGGAATTGTGGTTCTAGTGAAGGACAATGGGATCCCATCCCGCTCAGCTTCAGTCACTATAAACATGGTGGTCGCTGATCATTTCCATCAGGTCCTTCCTGAGCTGAGCAGTCAGTCTAACAAGGAGGAATCTCAGTCCAACCTACAATTCTACTTGGTCATAGCCTTGGCATTGATTTCCTTCCTCTTCATGTTGACTGTGATTATTGCAGTTGTCTCAAAGTACAAGGAGTCCAAATCTTCTTCATTTGGATCCTTGAGTACAAGTCTATATCCTCCAATGGATCCAAGATATCTTTCACAATTCAACGCTGGAACATTACCTCTGCCATATGCCTATGATGTTTGTGTAACTCTGGACCCAAGTGAGCAGGAATTTGCTTTCCTTAAAGCTCAGCACAATGTTCCTGTGGACAGTCTAATAGATGCCGATGACTCCGGGATTGGAAGTGAATCTTTAAAGAACTCTTCATCTGCAGAAACACAGGTATGTATTCAAGAACAAATTTGATCTAATCCAGATTTTTACTTCTTATACTTCTGTGTTAAGTGGACCATCTCTTTAGCAGTTTTAATATACTTGTACAGTGAAGGTTCATGTGTCATAGAGATTTCATATTACAATTATTTGCTAAAAAAAAAAAAAATATTTAAATTTATTTTGAAACAAACATTATGATATGGATTTAGATATTGGATAATGATTTAGCTTCAGCCATTTGGCATTAGTGAGCTAGAAAATTGTCACAATGATAGAGTTTTCTAGATAAAGATATCTGTATTATAGAGTTATACTAGTGGGTAGATTTATATCGGGAACATCCTTTCAAAATGCCTTATGGGAAGGCTGATGAGAAAGCCTTTGGTTTGGCTGATGAGAAAGTTTTTGGTTTGGCAAAGACATGGAAGTAGAGTATCATGGAGTAATGTGTATAAGACATATTTATTAAAATGGTCTAAAATCTAAACTGTATTAGATGCCCAAACTTGTAGTGCAAACAAACCCATAGAGTAAGCTATGGCTCATGCATTCTAGAAACATATGGTTTAACCAGTGACTGTTGAAATGGGCAATGGACATACTTATTGCATAATGCACAAAGGTGTTTGGAAAGCAATCTGTCATTTCTTACATAGAACTCTGGAGGCATTAAAGTGGTTGCCCGGTCATTATTAAGTGAACATCAGCAGGGTCTGACACCCATATCCACTGCATTTCAGCTCTCTTCACAAGCCAAGTGACTTTGTGTTCATTTGTCACATGGCTTGTTCACATCTCAGTCCATTCAAGGCAATGAGATGAGATATAGTGCAGTCACTATAGACATGTATGGTGTTGTGCTTGATTTTCTGTGAGGAGTTTGCAGCGCTCACCCAAATGCTGTGGTCTCCTCAAACAGCTGATCAGAAGGGGTCCTGAGCATTGGACCCTTACCGATCTTCAATTGATAACCTATCCTAAGTATAGGTAATTTATAAGACCAGAAAACTGGTAATTTAATGTAATGTTATGAGTTTGATATTCTTAACTGAAGAAAGTAGTGTAGGAGTAATAGTAAGATGTACCTGGGAATATATCTAGATTATTAACATATATATATATACAATATGATCATTTTTATCATATTATCTAACCTCTGTTTTCTTGGCCATTACATTTACCTGTATTGTATACCTAATACTATACTTACTAGACTATATGTACAGGTGGGATACAATATATCCAGCTGTTCGAATTAAGCCCTGTTCACATCATGTCTAATTCCTCTGACACACATATACTTTGAGGATCCTTATGTAAACCTCTGACAGAAAGCTGTAACATTTGCTGTTGTATTAATGGCATACAATAGCTATTGACTGTAATATTAACATATACAAAAAAATACACTTTATTCCTAAGCCCTCTGTTTATAGGACAGTGAAGCCAAAAGCAATTTCCATTATATTAAAAAGTTTATCAGCCAAAAAGAGTCCTAAAGAACTCTCTTTCATCTATTGTCAGGTGCATGGAAGACGGATATATATATATGAAGATTTCCTAACAAATTTGACATGAAAATAAAAAAAAATGTAACCATAGACTTAAAATTAGATATAATAAGAATATTACATATTCTCTGGATTTCATGGTATTGTAGAGTTTCTTTTAAAATGCTCTTTTAGAAATCATACTTTATAATATCTGCTAGGAATCAACCTAAACTAAGTCACTAATGCTGCAGTTCACCAAATACGCCTCAGAGCGCCGCTGTTCACCAATAAGGAAAATATTCTGCAAATCCAGAATCGCCTCCATGATGCAGACAGTGTTCAACTGCAAGAAGGAATACACAGCATTTCAGTCCTGGATGTGCTAGGAATAGGATTCACAAGGAAGAGGATTATTTTCTACTATTACTTTTACTGGATTATAAAAAGGAATTATACAATTATATTTCTGGAGAGAAGAAGGATGGCTGGATTACAACTGCAGGAAGGACAAGCAATACAAGGACTCAGATGGCAAGTAATATTTCCCTTCTTATTGTCCTGGCTGTGTCATTCAGTCTCAGGTCAGATCCATTATTCTATTAATGAAGAATTAAGAAAAGGCTCTATTGTGGGGAATGTAGCAAAGGATCTTCAACTAGATGTTAAGGATCTCTCTAGAAGGAAATTACGCATTGTGTCTAAGATCCCTGAGAAATATTTCAGTATAAATCTGGATGATGGAAACCTCTACATTGCTGATAGAATAGACAGGGAGACATTGTGTGGAGCTGCAGCTGACTGTCTTCTTACATTTGATGCTGTGGTAGAAAATCCACTGAATGTTTTCAGTATAAAGATCAATATTCAGGATATAAATGACAACCCTCCAAAATTTATTTTGGATACAATTAAAAAAGAAATGAGTGAATCCACATCACCAGGTAAAAGATTTCCTTTACAAAATGCAGAAGATCTGGATTTAGGAATTAATTCTCAGATCAGCTACAGACTCAGTGCAAACCAGTATTTTTCTCTTGGTGAGAAGGTCAGCACTGATGGCAGTGTATTTCCAGAGCTGATACTAGAGAAACCTCTAGACCGAGAGACACAAGACAAGCATGAGCTCATTCTAACAGCCTCTGATGGGGGAAATCCTGTACAGACAGGCACTGCCCTAATAAATATCATCATCAATGATATCAATGATAATTCTCCAGTATTTACACAGGATGTATATAAAGTAAGTGTTAGGGAGAATATACCGGTGAATACAACAATTCTGCAGATCAGTGCAAGTGATGAAGATGAAGGTTTCAATGGTGAAATCACTTACTCTATTAGAACCACAGCACAAAATATTCTTAAAGTGTTTACTATTAATTCCAGAAATGGAGAGATTAAAACCAGAGGACAATTAGATTATGAAGTATCAAGATTTTATGAAATTTCGGTGCAAGCAGAAGATGGAGGAGGTCTAGTAGCCAAAGCCAAAGTTTTAATAGAAATCATAGATGAAAATGACAATTCTCCAGAGATAACTATAATGTCAGCGTCAGATCTTATTCCTGAGGATTCTGCCCCTGGGACTGTGGTGGCTCTAATTCAAGTTCATGATCCAGACTCAGGAGATAATGGTGAGGTCCAATGTATAATAAAAGGTGATTCACCATTCCAGTTATTATCATCAGCAAGTGATTTTTATAAAATTGTTACAGAGAGTAATCTAGATAGAGAAACAACATCATCTTATAACATCACAATACAAGCCTCTGACAAAGGTTCTCCAGAAATGATTTCTACAAAAGTTATTAGACTTGATGTATCAGATGTTAATGACAATGCCCCAATGTTTGAGAAATTAGGTTATACTGCATTTATACCAGAAAATAATTCACCAGGAGCTTCAATATTTAATATCCAAGCCAGAGATACGGACAGTGAAGACAATGCTAAGATAACTTATTCCATAATGTCTAGAAGTAATGAAGAAGATCCCCTGTCCTCCTACATCTCCATGAATCCAGTAACCGGGGTCATCTATGCTCAGAGGTCATTTGATTATGAGAAGCATCGAGAATTTATTATCCAGATCATTGCCAGAGACAATGGATCTCCATCTCTGAACAGCAGTACAACACTAAGAATATGTATAGTAGACCAGAATGATAATTCACCGGTCATTCTGTACCCATCACCAGAGGCCGATAGCTCAACATTTGAGATGGTTCCTTGGACCTCTGAACAAGGCTCTTTAGTTTCTAAAGTGGTGGCAGTGGACGCTGACTCTGGACACAATGCCTGGTTGTCTTACTTTCTACAATCTTCAGAACCATCACTCTTCACTATTGACCAGCACACGGGGGAGATCAGGACATCTCGTGCATTTCAAGAAAGAGACATCTTGAAACATGGAATTGTGGTTCTAGTAAAGGACAATGGGATCCCACCCCGCTCAGCTTCAGCCACGATAAACATGGTGGTCGCTGATCATTTCCATCAGGTCCTTCCTGAGCTGAGCAGTCAGTCTAACAAGGAGGAATCTCAGTCCCATCTACAATTCTACTTGGTCATAGCCTTGGCATTGATTTCCTTTCTCTTCATATTGACTGTGATTATTGCAGTTGTCTCCAAGTACAAGGAGTCCAAATCTTCATCCTTTGGATCCTTGAGTTCAAGTCTATATCCACCAGTGGATCCAAGATATCTTTCACAATTCAACGCTGGAACATTACCTCTGCCATATTCTTATGATGTTTGTGTAACTCTGGACCCAAGTGAGCAGGAATTTGCTTTCCTTAAAGCTCAGCACAATGTTCCTGTGGACAGTCTAATAGATGCCGATGACTCCGGGATTGGAAGCGAAGGTTTGAAGAACTCTTCATGTACCGAATTACAAGTACGTATTCAAGAACAGCCTTGATCTAGACCAGATTTTTTATTCACAATGTTTTATCTCTTATATTCTATATAGGTTATACCTCATCTTTGAGATGACCATCTTATAAGTAGTTAATTTTTACAATAACTACAGATTCTTCTAAAATTGATATTTCATAGTATATTTATGTATTGTATAAAATTTATGTAAATGTTTTTTGGGTGATAGTTATGTAGTGATGGCTTAACTTGTAAAGCCTGATACACAGGTTTGGCAACATATGTCAGAATTTACTCTCTGTAGAATTTAATTCTACTTGATAATTTTATTTTTTTTAATATGTTCTCAGTTTATATTCAATACAATGGATTGTACGCCTCTTGGACTAATACATTGTATAAATCCAATAATATACTCATATTATAGTTAGGACAGCGGGTAGCTTTGGCACTGAATGCTGCTGTTACTGCCATAGTAAGATTACTTACCAAGCCAATAGTTTTAAAGAACCAATAAGAAAGCACTTCCTGGTTCAGTGGGGTCATAACAGGCATCACATGATCTGTGTTAGTGTTGCTGATTGGGTGAGAAGTACATTGTAGTAGTGTCTATTGCTCTACTGTTTCTTTGAAGTCTAAAACACGACCAGATGATCCTTCTCATTCACTTTTAAGTGTGTATTTAAAGGGGAATTCCAATCCCATATTTTTATAATATATCCACATGATATCCACAGGATATTCACACATTAAATAAACAGTTGACTTGATTTTTTTTTTTACTTATAGAATATCCTATGGATATGCTACATGCAGAATGTCTGAAAAGTTAAAACCTGTTTAGTAAAGGTGATAAGGTAGAACATCTGTGCTTTCTAGATTTAACCTAGAATGGTTCAATGGCTCAGTAAAACATATTTAAAGGGATGTTTCTAATTTTTTATATTGATCACTTAATCATGGAAAGCCCCTCCAATAAGTTATGTTAATGATGCAGTATACAACCAAGAGCAATGTCTGCAAAGAGTTCAGGGCCTTCTTGAAGCTTGTGATTGTGAGGGTCAGTTTTAGGTGTCAGATTGTGAGCCCTATCTGTCAGTGACTGACAAATATCTGTGGAATATGTTGGTGCAACAACAAGTAACATATATAATAGTCTCAATTATCTACCAATTGTAGCTTTTCATCGCATATAGTAGAACAAATTGCAAAGAAACCGATTTGTGAATGTAAACAATGTGGGCAAAATAATCTATTAGAAAATATTACATTGCATTAATATATGACCCCAGCTCTGCAAGGACGCAATGCCAACCAGTGAGCCACCATGCTGCTCATATTGATCTTCTTAGGTATGTGGTATGCTAAGTCTAAATAGACTCTGTTCACATCCTTTCTGAGCTTTTTTGTCAGATGTATATGCTAAGAGTATTCTCTGACATATACCTTTAATAAAAAATGCTGATGAATGCCAATGTATAACAACACAGTTGCATGTCCATAAGCCTCAATGTATAAAAACACATAGAGTATTGTGTATATACATGTTACACAATTCTACATAATAGAATAAGGATGCTGATCACTACTGATATGGCAGAAGCAAAAAGGGCCCTATTTTGGCCTCTGTCAGTTGGATGGCATCTTATGGTCACATTTGGAACTTTGCAGCACATGGTAAAAATGTAAATAAGAAATTATAGAGACTTAACGTCACATCTAGAGAAGAAAAATCATTACATTGCCTTCACAATACTCCAGATTTTCGTTGCTTATATATTGTTTCTATACTATATTCTATAAATATTTTTTTTGCAAATATATATTTTGGCCTTCTGGAAGTTTTTACTAGTATAGAATCAAAGTTTTCGACTATAAAACTAATTAATAATAATAAAAAAAAGTATACATATGTAATATCTTTTAGGAATTACCCTAAAGTCACTGATGTTGTAGTTCCCCATATACGCCTCAGAGCGCCGCTGTTCACCAATAAGGAAAATATTCTGCAAATCCAGAATCACCTCCATGATGCAGGCAGTGTTCAACTGCAAGAAGGAATACACAGCATTTCAGTCCTGGCTGTGCTGGATATAGGACTCATAAAGAAGGGAATTGTTTTTGCTTCTAATTCTACTGGATTATATCAATGTATTATACAATTATATTTCTGGAGAGAAGAAGGATGGCTGGATTACAACTGCAGGAAGGACAAGCAATACAAGGACTCAGATGGCAAGTAATATTTCCCTTCCTATTGTCCTGGCTGTGTCATTCAGTCTCTGCTCAGATTCATTATTCTATTAATGAAGAATTAAGAAAAGGCTCAATTGTGGGGAATATAGCAAAGGATCTTCAACTAGATGTTAAGGATCTCTCCAGAAGGAAATTACATATTGTATCTGATATGTCTGAGAAATATTTCAATATAAATCTGGATAATGGAAACCTCTACATTGCTGATAGGATAGACAGGGAGACACTGTGTGGAGCTGCAGCTGACTGTGTCCTTACATTTAATACTGTGGTTGAAAATCCTATAAATGTCTTCAGTATAAAGATAGATATTCAGGATATAAATGACAATCCTCCGAAATTTATTCTTGATATAATTAGAATAGAATTGAGTGAATCCACATCCCCCGGAAAAAGATTTCTTTTACAAAATGCAGAGGATCAGGATTTAGGTATTAATTCTCAGATCAGTTACAGACTCAGTACAAACCAGTATTTTTCTCTTGGAGAGAAGGTCAGCACTGATGGCAGTGTATTTCCAGAGCTGATACTAGAGAAACCTCTAGACCGAGAGACACAAGACAAGCATGAGCTCATTCTAACAGCTTCTGATGGGGGAAATCCTGTACAGACAGGCACTGCCCTAATAAATATCATCATCAATGATATCAATGATAATTCTCCAGTATTTACACAGGATGTATATAAAGTAAGTGTTAGGGAGAATATATCAGTGAATACAACAATTCTGCAGGTCAGTGCAAGTGATGAAGATGAAGGTGTCAATGGGATGATCACATATTCTATTAGAACCACAGCACAAAATATTCTGCAGGCATTTTATATCAATTCTAAAAATGGAGAAATTAAAACCAAGGGATATCTAGATTATGAAGTATCAAAGTTTTATGAAATTTCAGTTCAAGCAGAAGATGGAGGAAGTTTGGCAACCAAAGCCAAGGTTTTACTAGAAATCATAGATGAAAATGACAATGCTCCAGAAATATCCATAACTTCATCATCAAATCTTATTCCTGAGGATTCTGCCCCTGGGACTGTGGTGGCTCTGATCAAAGTCCATGATCCAGACTCAGGAGATAATGGTGATGTCCAATGTATAATAATAGGAGATTTACCATTTGAATTAATATCATCAACTGATAATTTTTATAAAATTGTCACAAAGAGTAATCTAGATAGAGAAAAGGTTTCATCCTATAACATCACAATACAAGCCTCTGACAAGGGGTCTCCAGAAATGACTTCTAGAAAAGTTATTAGACTTGATGTATCAGATGTTAATGACAATGCCCCAGTATTCGAGAAATCAGGTTATACTGCATTTATACCCGAAAATAATTCACCAGGAGCTTCAATATTTAATATTCAAGCAAGAGATATGGACAGTGAAGACAATGCTAAGATAACTTATTCTACAATGTCTAGAAGTAATGAAGAAGATCCCCTGTCCTCCTACATCTCCATGAATCCAGTAACGGGGGTCATCTATGCTCAGAGGTCATTTGATTATGAGAAGCATCGAGAATTTATTATCCAGATCATTGCCAGAGACAATGGATCTCCATCTCTGAACAGCAGTACAACACTAAGAATAAGTATCATAGACCAGAATGATAATTCACCACTCATTCTGTACCCATCACCAGAGGCCGATAGCACAACATTTGAGATGGTTCCTTGGACCTCTGAACAAGGCTCTTTAGTATCTAAAGTGGTGGCAGTGGATGCTGACTCTGGACACAATGCCTGGTTGTCTTACTTTCTACAATCTTCAGAACCATCACTCTTCACCATTGACCAGCACACGGGGGAGATCAGGACATCTCGTGCATTTCAAGAAAGAGACATCATGAAACATGGAATTGTGGTTCTAGTAAAGGACAATGGGATCCCATCCCGCTCAGCTTCAGTCACTATAAACATGGTGGTCGCTGATCATTTCCATCAGATCCTTCCTGAGCTGAGCAGTCAGTCTAACAAGGAGGAATCTCAGTCCCATCTACAATTCTACTTGGTCATAGCCTTGGCATTGATTTCCTTCCTCTTCATGTTGACTGTGATTATTGCAGTTGTCTCCAAGTACAAGGATTCCAAATCTTCTTCATTTGGATCCTTGAGTACAAGTCTATATCCTCCGATGGATCCAAGATATCTTTCACAATTCAACGCTGGAACATTACCTCTGCCATATTCCTATGATGTTTGTGTCCCAAGTGAGCAGGAATTTGCTTTCCTTAAAGCTCAGCACAATGTTCCTGTGGACAGTCTAATAGATGCCGATGACTCCGGGATTGGAAATGAAACTTTAAAGAACTGTCCACCAGTAGAAAATCTCATGTGTCAGGTATGTTCCAGATCATAAGTAACAAAGGATATTCACATCATACAATGTTCTAGAGCATCATATAAGGTATGATTGGGGGTCAAACTGAGGAGTCACATTGCCTGGTAGTACTGCTTTATATTGAGATTTAAATTGTGAATGTTTAACTCTTCAGCAAGCGTTGGCATATCCTAGAGATATACCTATTCTACTAGAATAAATACCTTTGTTGGCATATTACAGGCTAGTAGACATTACCATATCTTTATTTTACTCTATAGGAATTATAAAGTCTTTCATGATGTATGGGGAAACAGATTTAAAAACATACGTAGTGGTATAATGAAGCTTTATTTACATAGTTTTTCGACCATTGGACAGTTTATAAATAAATATATAAATAATGATAAAAATAATTATAATAGTTCATGTATTAGAATTACTGATATATGTATCCATCTAAGAGTTAAAATATGGATTGGAAGATTCTATAATAGGGTTTTGACTGAAAGCAGTATATCTGTGGTAGAATCATTTGCTTTCTATGTATATCTTTAACAGCATTTGTCCCGAAAGGTCTTTCCGTAGATTTGGTGCATTTTATTCCGCATTCAATTCTAGAGTTATTTCTTAATTCTAGAGTTGACTTATTGTACTGCTTTTTGTTTCTGTCAAATATTGACGCTACCTGTAACAGAAACAACGAAGTGGAGAGATAACTGGTTAAAACAATTTGCTGCATCCTATGAAATCAAATTCTAGGCTGTTTTTAATTAGTGATTTCTCCATTTTTGTTATAGGTAAAGCTGTAAGTGTCTAGGTCCTGAATTACGTTTAAAAGGGGTAGTCTTCTCCTGCTGGATCTGTCGGGGCACGTTATTGAATTTATTCTACAAGTGGATTTTTTGGTACTTTGATAGGCTACTGTGACCTTGACCGGCATCCTGCACTAGTTTACATGTTAAAGTTAGAAGATAAGGGGAACAGAGTGAAGAAGAAAGAAAAAAAAAACTTAAATTAAAATTATTTCCTAACTATTGATATAAACTGTGTTTATAAAGAAATCATATGCTCAATCCTAATCAATATGTGTAAAATGGTGTCTATAGAATGTACTGTACATATAGTGATACCTGCTACTATAGTGATGGTGTTGGAATCAGTGTAACTTTTTGTACTAAACAATATAAACAGGCAAAAATTTAAATTATGGATATTTAAAAATCTTTATATCAAGTTAAATACAGTATAATTTGGTAATTATTTGGGCCTGTCATCAATAGTGAAATATCTGTTTTAGTACCTACTTGTATTACTCGTGAAGTAAGAAATCAGAATGATCGTCTCTTATAACTCTGCATGGTAAGGTTCCTTTACCATGGACAACTGGGTGTTACCAATCCCCTAAATAAAGGGGTGTGTCACTATTGGACACCATCAGAAAGTGGACATTCCGAACTGGTAACGCTCAATTATAAAATCATTCATACATTTTTAATAGGAATATCCAAAGGAATGACCCAAAGTAGGGTTCTTAAAAGGACCATCAACATTACAATGTAGTTATCTGATTAGGAAGATCCCATCAATCGCAAGAACAGGAGTTTTAGGGAGGCTTGAGGACTATGATCAGCTGTTTCTCTATGTCCCATGAATTTCAGTGTTCATTTTTTTGTATGTAGATTGTGAGTCCCATATAGGGATCATAATGTACATTTTTTTTTCCTATCAGTATGTCTTTTGTAGAATGGGAGAAAATACACACAAACACGGGGAGAACATACAAACTCCTTGCAGATGTTGTTAATGGCGGGATTTCAACCCAAGACTCCAGCCCTGCAAGGCTACAGTGCTAACCACTGAGCCACCGTGTTGCCCCTTTTCAGTGTGCATGTTTGACAGTTGAGTCACATCCTTAGAACAGGTGATATAAGTCAATTGTAGAAAAAAAATCCTTCAAATCTTAATTTAGCCAATGTTAGAAAAGAAGATCCATATACATTTCACTTGTACTGTTCTCTTTTTGAAATCACTATTTAGGGTTTTGAATCTAAGTTAGATACTGAATATTAGAGTATTCCTATCAATATTATTTCTTCAGCAGAAAATTTTAGAAAATTTCTAAATATATTTTTTATTTTTTAAAGTCAACTCCATCACAATGTTTGCTAGTCTGCAAAACTATCTGAGTTTTTAGAAAGAAACAGATTTGTAGAAACCTTGCCGGAAACACAGATGACAATTTTCTTTGGACTCTTTATGGTGACTGGGATACAAAAAGTTGAGGTTGGCCAAAGTGCTGAGATTAGCAGTGGGTCCAGATCTCCCATTGTAGATTGGGAATATGATTGGATTGATAGGATTGTGATCTTATTGTACACACACAGGATAACAAGTATACTGAGACTGATTTGGGAAGTGATTTAAATTTGTACGGTATCTTTATAAGAAAAAGGAGCATGAAGCTTTATAAAAATCTAAATAATGCAGTCTAAAAAATTGAGGCCTATTGAACATACAAAAAGTATAAACCATTAAAATATTTGAAAAATCCTCATGTATACTAAAAAAGTTTTACATGACTTTTAGAAAATGTAGAAAATGACTTCAGTCTTCGTTTCATAATCTTGCCGTCGATCACTAAAGAATGCAATGAATATTATGCTAAATTTATTATGGTATTACAGTTTTGGATAAATCACAAAATTAAACAAAACATAAGGTCCAGAACTATAATCGTCTTACCTCTCGTTTATCCACCATTTAATGGAGATAGATTTATAACTAAACATATGGATTGAAATGGTAAAATTTTAACTAATTTCATTAGTTTATAAATTTATACTGTATGTACACATAGAATGTATTGCCTGTTGGAACCAAAATTATCAATGTTGTAGTACCCCATATATGCCTCAGAGCGCCGCTGTTCACCAATAAGGAAAATATTCTGCAAATCCAGAATCACCTCCATGATGTAGACCGTGTTCAACTGCAACAAGGAATACACAGCATTTCAGTCCTGGCTGTGCTGGATATAGGACTTATAAAGAAGAGGATTGTTTTTGCTTCTAATTCTACTGGATTATATCAAGGAATTATACAATTATATTTCTGGATCGAAGAAGGATGGCTGGAGTACAACTGCAGGAAGGACAAGGAATACAAAGACTCAGATGGCAAGTAATATTTCCCTTCTTATTGTCCTGGCTGTGTCATTCAGTCTCTGCTCAGATTCATTATTCTATTAATGAAGAATTAAGAAAAGGCTCTATTGTGGGGAATGTAGCAAAGGATCTTCAACTAGATATTAAGGATCTCTCCAGAAGGAAACTTCGTATTGTGTCTGATATGTCTGAGAAATATTTTAATATAAATCTGGATGATGGAAACCTCTACATTGCTGATAGGATAGACAGGGAGACATTATGTGGAGCTGGAGCTGACTGTGTCCTTACATTTGATGCTGTGGTAGAAAATCCACTAAATGTCTTCAGTGTTAAGATTGATATTCAGGATATAAATGACAATTCTCCGAAATTTATTCTTGATACAGTTAGGATAGAAATGAGTGAATTCACTTCTCAAGGAAGAAGATTTCTTTTACAAAATGCAGAAGATTTAGATGTGGGTGATAATTCTCAGATCAGCTACAGACTGAGTACAAACCAGTATTTTGGGCTAGAAGAGAAGGTCAGCACTGATGGCAGTGTATTTCCAGAGCTGATACTAGAGAAACCTCTAGACCGAGAGACACAAGACAAGCATGAGCTCATTCTAACAGCTTCTGATGGGGGAAATCCTGTACAGACAGGCACTGCCCTAATAAATATCATCATTAATGATATCAATGATAATTCTCCAGTATTTACACAGGATGTATATAAAGTAAGTGTTAGGGAGAATATACCGGTGAATACAACAATTCTGCAGGTCAGTGCAAGTGATGAAGATGAAGGTCTCAATGCTCAGATCACTTACTCATTTAGAACCACAGCAAGTCAAATTCTTCAGTCTTTTACTCTTAATTCCAAAACGGGAGAGATTATAACAAAAGGACAATTAGATTATGAAGTGTCAAGATTTTATGAAATTTCAGTGCAAGCAGAAGACGGAGGAGGTCTAGCAGCAAAAGCCAAGGTTTTAATAGAAATTGTAGATGAAAATGACAATGCTCCAGAGATATCCATAACCTCATCATCAGATCTTATTCCTGAGGATTCTTCCCCTGGAACTGTGGTGGCTCTGATCAAAGTTCAAGATCGTGACTCGGGAGAAAATGGTGAGGTCCAATGTATAATAATAGGAGATTTACCATTTGAGTTATTATCATCAGCAAGTAATTTTTATAAAATCATTACAAAAAGTAATCTAGATAGAGAAAAGGTTCCATCCTACAACATCACAATACAAGCCTCTGACAAAGGTTCTCCAGAAATGACCTCTAGAAAAGTTATTAGACTTGATGTATCAGATGTTAATGACAATGCCCCAGTGTTTGAGAAATCAGGTTATACTGCATTTATACCAGAAAATAATTCACCAGGAGCTTCAATATTTAATATTCAAGCCAGAGATATGGATAGTGAAGAGAATGCTAAGATAATATATTCTATAATGTCTAGAAGTAATGAAGAAGATTCCCTGTCCTCCTACATCTCCATGAATCCAGTAACTGGGGTCATTTATGCTCAAAGGTCATTTGATTATGAGAAGCATCGAGAATTTATTATCCAGATCATTGCCAGAGACAATGGATCTCCATCTCTGAACAGCAGTACAACACTAAGAATAAGTATATTAGACCAGAATGATAATTCACCAGTCATTCTGTACCCATCACCAGAGGCTGATAGCACAACATTTGAGATGGTTCCTTGGACTTCTGAACAAGGCTCTTTAGTATCTAAAGTGGTGGCAGTGGACGCTGACTCTGGACACAATGCCTGGTTGTCTTACTTTTTACAGTCTTCAGAACCATCAATGTTCACCATTGACCAGCACACAGGGGAGATCAGGACATCTCGTGCATTTCAAGAAAAAGACATCATGAAACATGGAATTGTGGTTCTAGTAAAGGACAATGGGATCCCATCCCGCTCAGCTTCAGTCACTATAAACATGGTGGTCGCTGATCATTTCCATCAGGTCCTTCCTGAGCTGAGCAGTCAGTCTAACAAGGAAGAATCTCAGTCCAACCTACAATTCTACTTGGTCATAGCCTTGGCATTGATTTCCTTCCTCTTCATGTTGACTGTGATTATTGCAGTTGTCTCCAAGTACAAGGAGTCAAAATCTTCATCCTTTGGATCCTTGAGTACAAGTCTATATCCTCCGATGGATCCAAGATATCTTTCACAATTCAACGCTGGAACATTACCTCTGCCATATTCCTATGATGTTTGTGTAACTCTAGACCAAAGTGAGCAGGAATTTGCTTTCCTTAAAGCTCAGCACAATGTTCCTGTGGACAGTCTAATAGATGCCGATGACTCCGGGATTGGAAGTGATTGCCTAAATAACATTCCACCAGTAGAAACACAGGTATGTAATACATCTATTTATAATATAGGTAATATAGGTGTCCTTTCTACATGACCCAAATTTGCCAAATCACTAGCAAAAATGTTTTACTCTCATAACTCTCGTACACAGTTAATGTTGCTTTAGTTAACTGAAATCTTTTTTTTTTGTAAATAAGATGACAGCATCAGACTTATAAACCGCCAGTATGGCAGAAGAGTATACAATCAAATAAAGAGTAATAAAAATAGGGGGAGAAGACAGACAATAAATGGGTAAAACAAAGTGGAAGAAAGAGGGGGGGGGGTCTAAGATCAGGAGCTTTGTAGTATGCAATAAGTATCCCATAGGGTCTAGATAAGAGTGGAATGTCTCAAGGGTTGTATTTAAAGGGATTTAATCGTTAAAGCCATATTTTAAACTAAAAGCTAGTAGTTATAGCCTTTATAATGTCTATTTGTCTCTTACCTTTATCTTGAAGGTCTGCACCGCTGTTTTGAAATTTCTCTTCTTTTCTTCTTTATGCTAATTATTCTCAGAAAGCATAGGGGGCGTTCCCTGCATACTCTCAGCACAGCGTTGCCATCCAACCAGCGCTGCCTTTCTTCTCCTCTGTCAGCCATTCTCCTCCTCTTGTAACAGCAGACCACCACAAAATCGGCAACAGAGCATGCGCAATCGGCATTTTTTTGAAAAGCCCAATTTGTTACAAACTAGTTTGCTCATCTCTAGTAATTACATGGCAGCAATAATATCTTCTTGTTATTAAATGGACATAAGGTTAGTTGTATTGCTTTTATGCAGTACAGTAACAATTTTTTGCCTTGTTAACTAGTATGACTATATTAGACAGAGAGGTATCTATTGCTAATAAGGGTGTTATGATATCATTAAAGTTTATTTCCAAATGTTAGTTACAAAGATCTTATAGGGATATTTAACATTCCAAAATGAAGAAAACCTGACTCTGTTGCCTATAACAACTAATCACAATGTTTCTAAAACTGCTCTAGAATTCTCCACTGGGATTTGGCTCTGATAGAAAACAAGGACATGTTTGATGTTTGACAGTTTTGAGAATGAGGATCATATGTGTGCTTGTAGCTTGTTGAGGCAATGTTATTTTATACATATTTAAATGTTAAAATGTTTTACTTCAATTTCATGCTAAATGGGCGCAGCAGTGCGATGTGTAGTTAGTGGTATTTAGAACCCCGACTGCGTGGGGGAGAGATCAAAAGATAGGAAGCTGCTGCGAGCAGAGGTCGTACTCTACAGAAAGTGTGATTCACTAGTGATTCTAGAGCTTGGAGAGATATTTACTTAAAGCTGTAGCTAAAGTCTCTGGGCTAGACATTAAGAGCCTGGAGACTGACATAAAAATGTCTGCCATTAGTCAAGACTGAGATCTGCTCCATATGGTATAATGACAATGAAAAGGGTAGCACAATTGTATGCTGCCGACGCCGTACTGTGATATACCTGCGACTATGCATGGCTATATGTAGACTGAAACAAGTATTTTAAGGGGATCTGGATTTTGAGGATCTCCAACCAATCTAAAATTAATGAATATTATCAACTCATCAATATTTTTATGCAGAAAACGCCTTTAAGGGCTAGTTCACATGTGAAAACCTCTTGGCTCATTTTGGTCCTGAAAAAATCCACTTCCTAATTAGGAAACGGTTTTTTGACCTTGAAGTGTTTTTTTGGAGCATTTTCTGGAGCAGTTTTTGGTAAAAAAAAAAAAAAAAAACTGCTTCAGAAAACGCCAGGCGGTTTTCCCCTCCCCTAAAGCGAATGGACTGTAAAAAAAAAACGCTAGGTGTTTTTGGTCGCGTTTTTTTGCAAAAAAAAAAATCCGCCTGAAGAAAAGTCATGTTGCTTCTTTTTTTCTGCTAGCAGAAAAAAAAGCTAGCAGTCTCCATAGACCACCATTGTATGGGGCAGATTTTGAGGCAAAATCTGCTGTCAAAATCTGCCTCATTGCCCCCCCCATGTGAACTAGCCCTAAATGACTCTGAGCTATGACAAAGTACTAGAGATGAGCGAACACTGTTCGGATCCCATAGAAATGAATGGAAGCACCTGGCACGCAGACTTTGCCGGCGGCTGGCCGCTTAACCCCCCGCGTGCCGGCTGCTTCCATTCATTTCTATGGGAGCATGCTGTTCGGAACGGCTGTTCCAAACAGTGTTCGCTCATCTCTACAAAGTAGTCTTGTAAGGTGTTAAAAAACAAAAGTGTATATAGAAAACAGCTATTTTTATCATGGGGCAACCATGGCAACCAAGACATTCCTGCTGAATTTCTGTCCTTTTTCAAGTCTACCAGAAGGGGAAGAACTTAGCTAAGATGTCTGCTCTGGCTAATAGAGGGGATTGTGAGTGGTGGCCTAGTTATATGATTTCCATACATCCTTATAGGGCATGAGTACAGGGGATATCTTCATGAGAGAAACCCTTTAGCATTAGCTGGATGTTAGAGTATCATCTCAAAGATAAGTAGAATATTTAATATGGAAGCTGCTCTTGAGTTCAGAGAATCCTGGTGGCATCTCTGTGAGTATGTGAAATATATACACAATATCTGATGAACAATGTATGGTCGGTTGTCATCTTATGCCATATTATTTTCCCTATACTATTTATCCGGTAATTTCCTTTTCATGTGACTTATTTTCTTTATAATATAAAGTAGTTTAATATAGTTAGAAATATTTAGAAAACTGAGTAAAGTTAAGCCAATACCAACAGTCATATTCTTAGGAGTGTCATAGTACCAAATCTAACCCTCTGCTACCAATTTATATTGCTATTTAGATTTTATTTTTATCTTTTAACCATTATTGTTATTATAAGATTCCATACATATTGTTATGGTAGATTTAGGCTTATCTTAAACTCAGTAACAGTATGCCCCTCTAAAATATCAAAATCTGCTACCATAAAATAGTTTCAGAAATGAATAAAACAGTTTTAAATTACTATACAAAAAATATTAAATGGAATATGCTAGGAATGACGGTGCAGTTCCCCATATACGCCTCAGAGCGCCGCTGTTCACCAATAAGGAAAATATTCTGCAAATCCAGAATCGCCTCCATGATGCAGACAGTGTTCAACTGCAAGAAGGAGTACACAGCATTTCAGACCAGGATGTGCCAGGGACAGGACTCATAAAGAAGAGGATTATTTTCTAATATTCATTCTATTGGATTATCATAAGGAATTATACCATTATATTTCTGAATAGAAGAAGGATGGCTGGATTACAACTGCAGGAAGGACAAGCAATACAAGGACTCAGATGGCAAGTAATATTTCCCTTCTTATTGTCCTGGCTGTGTCATTCAGTCTCTGGTCAGATTCATTATTCTATTAATGAAGAATTAAGAAAAGGCTCTATTGTGGGGAATGTAGCAAAGGATCTTCAACTAGATGTTAAGGATCTTACCAGAAGAAAACTAAGAATTGTATCTAAGATCTCTGAGAAATATTTCAGTATAAATCTGGATAATGGAGACCTCTACATTGCTGATAGAATAGACAGGGAGACATTGTGTGGAGCTGCAGCTGACTGTGTCCTTACATTTGATGTTGTGGTGGAAAATCCACTAAATGTCTTCAGTATAAAGATCAATATTCAGGATATAAATGACAATTCTCCGAAATTTATTCTTGACACAGTTAGGATAGAAATGAGTGAATCCACTTCTCAAGGAAGAAGATTTCTTTTACAAAATGCAGAAGATTTAGATGTGGGTGATAATTCTCAGATCAGCTACAGACTCAGTACAAACCAGTATTTTGGGCTAGAAGAGAAGGTCAGCACTGATGGCAGTGTATTTCCAGAGCTGATACTAGAGAAACCTCTAGACCGAGAGACACAAGACAAGCATGAGCTCATTCTAACAGCTTCTGATGGGGGAAATCCTCTGCAGACAGGCACTGCTCTAATAAATATCATCATCACTGACTTCAATGATAATTCTCCAGTATTTGCACAGGATGTATATAAAGTAAGTGTTAGGGAGAATATACCGGTGAATACAACAATTCTGCAGGTCAGTGCAAGTGATGAAGATGAAGGTGTCAATGCTCAGATCACTTACTCATTTCGAACCGCAGCAAATAACATTCTACAGACATTTAATATCGATCCCAAAAATGGGGAAATTAAAACAAAAGGACAATTAGATTATGAAGTGTCAAGGTTTTATGAAATTTCAGTGCAAGCAGAAGACGGAGGAGGTCTAGCTGCCAAAGCTAAGGTCTTAATTGAAATTGTAGATGAAAATGACAATGCTCCAGAGATATCCATAACCTCATCATCAGATCTTATTCCTGAGGATTCTGCCCCTGGATCTCTGGTGGCTCTGATTCAAGTTCAAGATCCAGACTCGGGAGATAATGGTGAGGTCCAATGTATAATAATAGGAGATTTACCATTTGAGTTAATATCATCAGCAAGTAATTTTTATAAAGTTGTTACAAAAAGTAATTTAGATAGAGAAAAGGTTTCATCCTACAACATCACAATACAAGCCTCTGACAAAGGTTCTCCAGAAATGACTTCTAGAAAAATTATTAGACTTGATGTATCAGATGTTAATGACAATGCCCCAGTGTTTGAGAAATCAGGTTATACTGCATTTATTCCAGAAAATAATTCACCAGGAGCTTCAATATTTAATATTCAAGCAAGGGATATGGATAGTGAAGAGAATGCTAAGATAACATATTCTATAATGTCTAGAAGTAATGAAGAAGATTCCCTGTCCTCCTACATCTCGATGAATCCAGTAACCGGGGTCATCTATGCTCAGAGGTCATTTGATTATGAGAAGCATCAAGAATTTATTATCCAGATCATTGCCAGAGACAATGGATCTCCATCTCTGAACAGCAGTACAACACTAAGAATAAGTATAGTAGACCAGAATGATAATTCACCAGTCATTCTGTACCCATCACCAGAGGCCGATAGCACATTTGAGATGGTTCCTTGGACCTCTGAACAAGGCTCTTTAGTATCTAAAGTGGTGGCAGTGGATGCTGACTCTGGACACAATGCCTGGTTGTCTTACTTTCTACAGTCTTCTGAACCATCACTTTTCACCATTGACCAGCACACGGGGGAGATCAGGACATTGCGTGCATTTCAAGAAAAAGACATCATGAAACATGGAATTTTGGTTCTAGTAAAGGACAATGGGATCTCATCCCGCTCAGCTTCAGTCACTATAAACATGGTGGTCGCTGATCATTTCCATCAGGTCCTTCCTGAGCTGAGCAGTCAGTCTAACAAGGAGGAATCTCAGTCCAACCTACAATTCTACTTGGTTATAGCCTTGGCATTGATTTCCTTCCTCTTCATGTTGACTGTGATTATTGCAGTTGTCTCCAAGTACAAGGAGTCCAAATCTTCTTCATTTGGATCCTTGAGTACAAGTCTATATCCACCGGTTGATCCAAGATATCTTTCACAATTCAATGCTGGAACATTACCTCTGCCATATTCCTATGATGTTTGTGTAACTCTGGACCCAAGTGAGCAGGAATTTGCTTTCCTTAAAGCTCAGCACAATGTTCCTGTGGACAGTCTAATAGATGCCGATGACTCCGGGATTGGAAATGAAACTTTAAAGAACTGTCCACCAGTAGAAAATCTCATGTCTCAGGTATGTTCCAGATCATACGTAACAAAGGATATTCACATCATACAATGTTCTAGAGCATCACATAAGGTATGATTGGGGGTTAAACTGAGGAGTCGCATTGCTTGGTAGTATTGCAATTGCTTTATATTGAGAATTAAATGGTGAATGTTTTACTCTTCAGCAAGTGTTGGCATATCCTAGAGATATACCTATTCTACTAGAATAAATACCTTTGTTGGCATATTACAGGCTAGTAGACATTACCATATCTTTATTTTACTGTATAGGAATTATAAAGTCTTTCGGGATGTATGGGGAAACTTATTTAAAAACATATGTTGTGATTTATTGAATATTTAATTACATAGTTTTTCGATGGAAAATATATTTATGGCCACCATTGGACAGTTTATAAATATATAAATAATGATAAAAATAATTATAATAGTTCATGTATTAGAATTACTGATATATGTATCCATCTAAGAGATAAAATATGGATTGGAAGATTCTATAATAGGGTTTCGACTGAAAGCAGTAAATCTGTGTTAGAATCGTGTGCTTTCTATGTATATCTTTAACAGCATTTGTCTCGAAAGGTCTTTCCGTAGATTTGGTGCATTTTATTCCGCATTCAATTCTAGAGTTATTTCTTAACTCTAGAGTTGACTTATTGTACTGCTTTTTGTTTTTGTCAAATATCGACGCTACCTGTAACAGAAACAACGAAGTGGAGAGATAATTGGTTAAAACAATTTGCTGCATCCTATGAAATCACATTCTTGGCTGTTTTTAACTAGTGATTTCTCCATTTTTGTTATAGCTAAAGCTGTAAGTATCTAGGTCCTCAATTATGTTTAAAAGGGGTAGTCTTCTCCTGCTGTTCTGTCGGGGCACCTTGTTGAATTTATTCTACAAGTGGATTTTTTGGTACTTTGATAGGCTACTGTGACCTTGACCGGCATCCTGCACTAGTTTACATGTTAAAGTTAGAAGATAAGGGGAACAGAGTGAAGAAGAAAGAAAAAAAAAACTTAAATTAAAATTATTTCCTAACTATTGATATAAACTGTGTTTATAAAGAAATCATATGCTCAATCCTAATCAATATGTGTAAAATGGTGTCTATAGAATGTACTGTACATATAGTGATACCTGCTACTATAGTGATGGTGTTGGAATCAGTGTAACTTTTTGTACTAAACAATATAAACAGGCAAAAATTTAAATTATGGATATTTAAAATTTTTTATATCAAGTTAAATACAGTATAATTTGGTAATTATTTGGGCCTGTCATCAATAGTGAAATATCTGTTTTAGTACCTACTTGTATTACTCGTGAAGTAAGAAATCAGAATGATCGTCTCTTATAACTCTGCATGGTAAGGTTCCTTTACCATGGACAACTGGGTGTTACCAATCCCCTAAATAAAGGGGTGTGTCACTATTGGACACCATCAGAAAGTGGACATTCCGAACTGGTAACGCTCAATTATAAAATCATTCATACATTTCTAATAGCAATATCCAAATGAATGACCCAAAGTAGGGTTCTTAAAAGGACCATCAACATTACAATGTAGTTATCTGATTAGGAAGATCCCATCAATCGTAAGAACAGGAGTTTTAGGGGGGCTTGAGGACCATGATTGGCTGTTTCTCTATGTCCCATGAATTTCAGTGTGCATTTTTTTTATGTAGATTGTGAGTCCCATATAGGGATCACAATGTACATTTTTTTTCCTATCAGTATGTCTTTGTAGAATGGGAGGAAATCCACACAAACACGGGGAGAACACACAAACTCCTTGCAGATGTTGTTCATGGCGGGATTTCAACCCAGGACTCCAGCCCTGCAAGGCTACAGTGCTAACCACTGAGCCACCATGTTGCCCCTTTTCAGTGTGCATGTTTGACAGTTGAGTCACATCCTTAGAACAGGTGATATAAGTCAATTGTAGAAAAAATTCCTTCAAATCTTAATTTAGCCAAAGTTAGAAAAGAAGATCCAGATACATTTCACTTGTACTGTTCTCTTTTTGAAGTCACTATTTAGTGTTTTAAATCTAAGTTAGATACTGAATATTAGAATATTCCTATCACTATTATTTCTTCGGCAGAAAATTTTTGAAAATTTCTAAACATATTTTTTATTTTTTAAAGTCAACTCCATCACAATGTTTGCTAATCTGCAAAACTATCTGAGTTTTTAGAAAGAAACAGATTTGTAGAAACCTTGCCGGAAACACAGATGACAATTTTCTTTGTACTCTTTATGGTGACTGGGTTACAAAAAGTTGAGGTTGGCCAAAGTGCTGAGATTAGCAGTGGGTCCAGATCTCCCATTGTAGATTGGGAATATGATTGGATTGATAGGATTGTGATCTTATTGTACACACACAGGATAACAAGTACACTGAGACTGATTTGGGAAGTGATTTAAATTTGTACGGTATCTTTATAAGAAAAAGGAGCATGAAGCTTTATAAAAATCAAAATAATGGATTCTAAAAAATTGAGGCCTATTGAACATACAAAAAGTAAACCATTAAAATATTTGAAAAATCCTCATGTATACTAAAAAAGTTTTACATGACTTTTAGAAAATGTAGAAAATGACTTCAGTCTTCGTTTCATAATTTTGCCATCGATCACGAAAGAATGCAATGAATATTATGCTAAATTTATTATGGTATTACAGTTTTGGATAAATCACAAAATTAAACAAAACATAAGGTCCAGAACTATAATCATCTTACCTCTCGTTTATCCACCATTTAATGGAGATAGATTTATAACTAAACATATGGATTGAAATGGTAAAATTTTAACTAATTTCATTAGTTTATAAATGTATACTGTATGTACACATAGAAAATAATGCCTGTTGGAACCAAAATTATCAATGTTGTAGTACCCCATATATGCCTCAGAGCGCCGCTGTTCACCAATAAGGAAAATATTCTGCAAATCCAGAATTGCCTCCATGATGCAGACAGTGTTCAACTGCAACAAGGAATACACAGCATTTCAGTCCTGGCTGTACTGGATATAGGACTCATAAAGAAGAGGATTGTTTTTGCTTCTAATTCTACTGGATTATATCAAGGAATTATACAATTATATTTCTGGATCGAAGAAGGATGGCTGGATTACAACTGCAGAAAGGACAAGCAATACAAGGACTCAGATGGCAAGTAATATTTCCCTTCTTATTGTCCTGGCTGTGTCATTCAGTCTCTGGGCAGGTTCATTATTCTATTAAGGAAGAATTAAGAAAAGGCTCTATTGTGGGGAATGTAGCAAAGGATCTTCAATTAGATGTTAAGAATCTCTCCAGAAGGAAACTTCGTATTGTGTCTGATATGTCTGAGAAATATTTTAATATAAATCTGGATGATGGAAACCTCTACATTGCTGATAGGATAGACAGGGAGACGTTGTGTAGAACTGCAGCTGACTGTGTCCTTACATTTGATGTTGTGGTGGAAAATCCACTAAATGTCTTCAGTGTTAAGATTGATATTCAGGATATAAATGACAATCCTCCGAAATTTATTCCTGATGCAGTTAGAATAGAATTGAGTGAATCTACATCTCCAGGAAGAAGATTTATTTTACAAAATGCAGAAGATCTGGATTTAGGTATTAATTCTCACATCAGCTACAGACTCAGTACAAACCAGTATTTTGTGCTAGAAGAGAAGGTCAGCACTGATGGCAGTGTATTTCCAGAGCTGATACTAGAGAAACCTCTAGACCGAGAGACACAAGACAAGCATGAGCTCATTCTAACAGCTTCTGATGGGGGAAATCCTGTACAGACAGGCACTGCTCTAATAAATATCATCATCAATGATATCAATGATAATTCTCCAGTATTTACACAGGATGTATATAAAGTAAGTGTTAGAGAGAATATACCGGTGAATACAACAATTCTGCAGGTCAGTGCAAGTGATAAAGATGAAGGAATCAATGCACAAATTACTTATTCATTTAGTACCACAGCAAGTCACATTCTTCAGACTTTTACTCTTAATTCCAGAACAGGAGAGATTACAACAAAAGGACAATTAGATTATGAAGTGTCAAGATTTCATGAAATTTCAGTACAAGCACAAGACGGAGGAGGTCTAGCAGCAAAAGCCAAAGTTTTAATAGAAATAACAGATGAAAATGACAATGCTCCAGAGATATCCATAACCTCATCATCAGATCTTATTCCTGAGGATTCTGCCCCAGGATCTGTGGTGGCTCTGATCAAAGTTCATGATCCAGACTCAGGAGATAATGGTGAAGTCCAATGTATAATAATAGGAGATTTACCATTTGAGTTATTATCATCAGCAAGTAATTTTTATAAAATTGTTACAAAAAATAGTCTAGATAGAGAAAAAATATCATCCTATACCATCACAATACAAGCTTCTGACAAAGGTTCTCCAGAAAAGACTTCTAGAAAAGTTATTAGACTTGATGTATCAGATGTTAACGACAATGCGCCAGTGTTTGAGAAATCAGGTTATACTGCATTTATACCAGAAAATAATTCGCCAGGAGCTTCAATATTTAGTATTCAAGCCAGAGATATGGATAGTGAAGACAATGCTAAGATAACATATTCTATAATGTCTAGAAGTAATGAAGAAGATTCCCTGTCCTCCTACATCTCCATGAATCCAGTAACCGGGGTCATCTATGCTCAGAGGTCATTTGATTATGAGAAGCATCGAGAATTTATTATCCATATCATTGCCAGAGACAATGGATCTCCATCTCTGAACAGCAGTACAACACTAAGGATAAGTATAGTAGACCAGAATGATAATTCACCGGTCATTCTGTACCCATCTCCAGATGATAGCACAACATTTGAGATGGTTCCTTGGACCTCTGAACAAGGCTCCTTAGTATCTAAAGTGGTGGCAGTGGACGCTGACTCTGGACACAATGCCTGGTTGTCTTACTTTCTACAATCTTCAGAACCATCACTCTTCTCCATTGACCAGCACACGGGGGAGATCAGGACATCTCGTGCATTTCAAGAAAAAGACATAATGAAACATGGAATTGTGGTTCTAGTAAAGGACAATGGGATCCCATCCTGCTCAGCTTCAGTCACTATAAACATGGTGGTCGCTGATCATTTCCATCAGGTCCTTCCTGAGCTGAGCAGTCAGTCTAACAAGGAGGAATCTCAGTCCAATCTACAATTCTACTTGGTCATAGCCTTGGCATTGATTTCCTTTCTCTTCATGTTGACTGTGATTATTGCAGTTGTCTCCAAGTATAAAGAGTCCAAATCTTCTTCATTTGGATCCTTGAGTACAAGTCTATATCCTCCGATGGATCCAAGATATCTTTCACAATTCAACACTGGAACATTACCTCTGCCATATTCCTATGATGTTTGTGTAACTCTGGACCCAAGTGAGCAGGAATTTGCTTTCCTTAAAGCTCAGCACAATGTTCCTGTGGACAGTCTAATAGATGCCGATGACTCCGGGATTGGGAATGAAACTTTAAAGAACTGTCCACCCATAGAAAACCTGATATCTCAGGTATGTGAATAATAGTTGATATATTGATATTTTTCTGAGCAGCGTAAATCGCGCATTTATGTTATTAAATGATATCACTATTATTACTTCTATAGAGGATTGTACAGTATATATAAGGACTCGGCTTTGCACAGGTATATTTTATTTTTTATTTTTGTAGTGTCCCCATAAGAATTGGCACTGGTCTATTTTGTGTGGTTTAAATATGTTTCGATTCATAAGATCGCTGACATCCACTATAGTAGTCCAGTATAGGTATAGTCTATTTATGGCTGTGTTGTTATATAAACCGGGTAGATGAAAAGTGAAGTTATATTGCTTGATACATGTCATACGACTGAATATTTAAGGACTGGTGAACTGCTATTGACAGGTCATAAATAGCTTGGTTGCTATGGAAATCTGGTTAAAGGTTTGTGTATGTCAAGACTGAAGAATCTGCACGTTTCTATTAGTCCATAAGCATCATGTGATCATGTGTATCTCAGTTTGGATATCAGTGAAATACCTGCAATTGGTTCTTGTGAAAACCTGGAGTAAATCTGTGTGTATGTGACCTTGTGTAATAGTGTCATCCACAGTGCCCTGCCCCTTTAAAGCTGGCCTACAGCAGTGAAGAAAAATGGTTGGGTTGGAAATCTGGAATAAAGCTGTGTGCATGTGGAGACTAAGCGCGTGCAAGCTTCTATTGGCTGATAAGGGACATGTGACCATGTGTATGGCAGTTAGAATACGAGTGGAAGACTTGCAGGTTTCTATTGACTAATGCAGGTCATTTTAGGGGAATACTGCATCTCAGGGACAGTACATCCTAGAGAGCTGAGACCCGTTCTAAAACTTTCCCAGACACATGATGTAACTGTGTGCCAAATTTGGTGAAGGGTTTCATCATGTATTGCAATTAACAGATATATATTTCTTCTTTTTTTTCAATATTTAGAAAAATGTGAAATATTCACTATTAAAGGGGTTGTCCCATCACAAGGATCCTGTGTATACTGCTAGTTTATGCGGATTTAAGACTTTTCCTAAATACATTGCTTTATCAAAACTGATTTGTTTGGCCGCTATCTGAGATTATTCACTTCATTGTTTACACCGCGTTTCCATAACCACGGACCAGGGATGGTCTTATCTCTCCGCCCAGGAGGGGAGGGGGAGCTGAGTTCTCGGGACTCAGCTTGTATGTCCATCAATCACATTTTTTATGTAGTTTATGATGCATTTTTTTTACATGGTTTGCAAAAACTGCAAATGTTTTTTTAAAAGGGAAGTTTCCAGATCTATACAGTGTGCTGGAGTTAAAAAATCGCTGCAAAAACCACTATGAAAACCGACAAAAAGCGCATTATGTAAAAAAAATAATAATAATAAAATAACGCATTAAAAAAAGTTTCCTAAACCCTGAAGCAGATTTTTTCAGACTGCAAAAAAAATGTGAAATGTGAACATACCTTAAGGGTACGCAGTTATCATCGCAGTTTTTGCCGTGGTTTTTCTCTCCAATTTTTGCCGCATTTTTTTGCTCCAGCACACTGTATGGACCTGTAAACTACTCTTTAAAAAAGACTAGCAGTTTTTGGAATGGTTTTTGCAAAAAACATCTTTAAAAAGCACATCAAAAACAGTATAAAAAATGTGTCGCATTTTTTCGCCTCCCATTGATTTTGATGGGTTTTTCAAGGCGGAATCTCCTGAAGATAGGTCACGATGCGCTTGGTTTTTATCTTTAGCTGAAAAAAATCATCTAGAGGGAAAAACTGCTACTGACTCCCATTAAAATGAATGGGAGGTGGGTTTTTAGGCGAATTCACCTTAAAATCAGCCTAATCAGTGTGAACATACACTAACAGCGCATACACTGTTCACAGGCACCCATTGCAGGACAGGAGGGGATTTAGGAGTCTGAGGGGAGTTCTGGTGAGTTCAGGGTTTACTATGTGTAATGTCCTCCTTGATGTCATGTCCTCCAGTGAGCAGAACTCTCTGCCCTGAAGGATATTCCCATGTACAGAATAATCTAGATATCCAGCGTCCGCCATTAGCTTGCTTGGCTCACTATTATAGTAGTCTAGCTCATTGTACTTCAGTCTCTTCACTGCCTCAGGAAATACCTCATGTGGTGTATGGCAGAAACAAAATGGAGGAGGCTCAGTCTTGTCAGGCTAAGATGGTGGATGCTCTGTCTCTGTCAGTGTACCTCAGGATACAGTGATGACACCTTGCTCTCTGTCTCTCTCAGGTAAAATAAAGAGGTCTTTTTACTGTCTCTGTCTCTTTTTACTGTCTCTGTCACAGATTAGGTGAAGGAATTTCTTTCATTTTATCTCACATTTAATGGAGGATCCTCTCTCAGTCTCTCAGTGAACTTCACACAAACATGGAGAGGGATCTTTTGAAATATACTTTGTCTCTCAGGGTCACCTCAGGTGACATGGAGGCTGTGCTGACCATAGTAGAGTCTCTTTTACCTCACACAATCCCCCTGACAGGACTGACATTACAGTATTGTCTGCCCTCTTCTTCCTCAGCTCACTGTAGCTCCTCCCCCTGCCTGTCTGTGTTATATAAGGATGATGGGAGTTGTAGTTCAATGGTTGCTGAGGTATCTGAAGGATGGAGCAGGCACAGAAAGCTCCTGATCTGCCATAGACTGTTTTTTGGGGGATTTTACTCACATAAGGTTAAGTTTATGGACTGAAAATAGTTGTCCCCAACCCCTCTGTTAATCCTGCTATAGTCTGGTAGGTAGGTCCACAATGGGATGGATAGATAGATAGATAGATAGATAGATAGATAGTAAGGAGATAGATACATAGGAGATAGATAGATAGATAGGAGATAGATAGATAGATAGATAGATAGATAGATAGATAGATAGATAGATAGATAGATAGATAGGAGATAGATAGATAGTAAGTAGATAGATAGGAGATAGATACATAGGAGATAGATAGATAGATAGATAGATAGATAGATAGATAGGAGATGATAGATAGATAGATAGATAGATAGATAGATAGATAGATAGATAGATAGATAGATAGACAGAAGAGAGAGATAGGACATAGATAGATAGATAGATAAAGATATATACATGTATAATTATCATACAGTGTGAAGCAGATAAATCAAACAACACAATGGGGCAGATAAAGTAAAAAAAAAAATGTGCAAATTCAGGCCAAAAAAAAATAAATATACATGCGTTATGCCACATTTTATCCGTGTTTTAGTACTATTTAACAGTTTGGGCACCCTCTTCGGCATGTAGGCAGGGCTTCTTGAAAAGAGGGAGCATCTTAATAGACTAAACTGTGAGCTAGAACCAATTTTACGCCAAAATTCTGTGATAAGCTAAGCCAACATAAAGTGGTGTAAAGACTGGACAGTCTAAAACTGCTCCAGATTTACAAACAGGATCAGACACTTTAGAAAACCTGGTGCGGTTGGTACAGTTTTAGGTTATCTGCACCAAAGTTTTTGAGCCATTTGGAGGTAATAGGAGAACATACCCATCCCATACTATGCTATCCTTAAACAAGGCCACATTTTTTTATTTTAACCCTTAAGTACTATCATGGTGTCTATCATAATGATATGTGATAGTGGTGTATGATAGACACCGTGATAGTACTTAAGGGTTAAAACAGCAGTGGGTCTCTGTGCAAAAATATTCATTGTACCCTCACCATGTTGCCCTTAAATGGGGATCATATTATGCTTACAGACCCAAATTTCCAGGGAATTTTTTATTTTTTTTTATTAAAAAAAAAAAAACGACTGGAAATCTCTTTCCTATCTTTCAATGCTCCTTTTCAAGCAGATGTTTGGGTCCTGGCTGGTCTTTACTTCCTGGGGTCTCAGTACCTACAAGAAGTTCCAGAAACTGCTCAGCCAGTCGCTCAGGTGGATCGGCACTGTGGTTAACGATTGGATAAGCAGATATTATAGAGCATTTCCTATGTGTTACGGATATGGGCGGGTTCCTTCAAGTTTCGATGGTGTCCGCTATTTTTACATTCCGTTTTTCTATTCTTTTGGTCCTCCTATGGATCAGACGACTTTACCGCCTGACACAGGTGTGAACTTGGCCTAACCTTTTAATTACTCAATGAAAGTCATGGGCTATCGGAAATTCAGTGACATCACAATGAGTCCACTGAGGTGCACTTAGAATACGTCTTTCAACTTTATTGTATCTTATTGGACTGTTGCTTCTTTGTTGGATTTGATGTCCTGAATTTTAGGACTTGACTCTGACTCTGCAGAAGTTGGACTTTATACCAGTTTATACCAGTTACACAATGAGGGTTTCTTTACAAAATATTTACGATGTCAACTAATTCTGTTTTAAGATGTGTTCCAGTATATATACTATAGTGTTACATGGAACAAAAGGTAAATTTTGTAACAAGAATGCATCTTTTACATGTGTAGTTTCGACAGTAGTGTCTTGTATGATAATTTTTTGGATCAGACATTAGATTCAGTTCCAGAGTCACTATAGTGAGTGTAATATTACCTATAACCAAATTGGAACATAGAAATAGTCCTATATTGAGGTAGCAATCTGGGGATCTTTCCTTAGAATATTTGTGTTAGTGTTTTTGTATTAATATCTAATAATAAGTTAGGTTTTGGCCATATTCAACATCTATCATCTTATATTAAAGTTTATATTAAAATTATTTTAAGATTGTTATTTATTTGATATTGGTCAAAAATTTAAACGGTCTTGGGTAGAAATAAACCTAAGATACTGATGTTGCCGTGTACAGTATAAATACTTTAGTCACTGATGTTGTAGTTCCCCATATACGCCTCAGAGCGCCGCTGTTCACCAATAAGGAAAATATTCTGCAAATCCAGAATCACCTCCATGATGCAGACAGTGTTCAACTGCAAGAAGGAATACACAGCATTTCAGATTTGGATGTGCTGGATATAGGATTGATAAAGGATTCATTCCTCATTTTTTTGTTGGATTGCAAATATAAGAAGGAATTTTCCCATTGGATTTTTGGTGAGAAGAAGGATGGCTGGATTACAAGCAATACAAGGACTCAGATGGCAAGTAATATTTCCCTTCTTATTTTCCTGGCTGTGTCATTCAGTCTCTGGGCAGATTCATTATTCTATTAAGGAAGAATTAAGAAAAGGCTCTATTGTGGGGAATGTAGCAAAGGATCTTCAACTAGATGTTAAGGATCTCTCCAGAAGGAAATTACAGATTGTGTCTGGAGCCTCTGAGAAATATTTTACCATAAATCTGGATGATGGAAACCTCTACATTGCTGATAGGATAGACAGGGAGACATTGTGTAGAGCTGCAGCTGACTGTGTCCTTACATTTGATGTTTTAGTGGAAAATCCACTAAATGTCTTCAGTATAAAGATCGATATTCAGGATATAAATGACAATGCTCCGAAAATTGTCAATGACAGACTTAAAATAGAAATGAGTGAATCTACATCTCCAGGAAGAAGGTTTGTTTTACAGAAAGCAGAAGATCTAGATTTAGGTAGTAATTCTCAGATCAGCTACAGACTCAGTACAAACCAGTATTTTTCTCTTGGAGAGAAGGTCAGCACTGATGGCAGTGTATTTCCAGAGCTGATACTAGAGAAACCTCTAGACCGAGAGACACAAGACAAGCATGAGCTCATTCTAACAGCTTCTGATGGGGGAAATCCTGTACAGACAGGCACTGCCCTAATAAATATCATCATCAATGATATCAATGATAATTCTCCAGTATTTACACAGGATGTATATAAAGTAAGTGTTAGGGAGAATATACCAGTGAATACAACAATTCTGCAAGTCAGTGCAATTGATGAAGATGAAGGTATCAATGCACAGATCATTTATGCTATAAGTACCACGGTAGATAATATTCTTCAGGATTTCAGTATTGATTCTCAAAGTGGAGAAATAAGAACAAAGGGAAGTTTAGATTATGAAACCACAAAAAATTATGAAATTTCTGTCCAAGCCAAAGACGGAGGAGGTCTTGCTGCTCATGCTAAAATTTTAATAGAAATAACAGATGAAAATGACAATGCTCCAGAAATATCCATCACATCCTCATCAGGTCTTATTCCTGAGGATTCTGCCCCTGGATCTGTGGTGGCTCTGATCAAAGTTCATGATCCAGACTCAGGAGATAATGGTGAGGTCCAATGTATAATAATAGGAGATTTACCCTTTGAGTTAATATCATCAACAGGAAATTTTTATAAAGTTGTAACAAAAAGCAGTCTAGATAGAGAAAAGATTTCATCCTATAACATCACAATACAAGCCTCTGACAAAGGTTCTCCAGAAAAGACTTCTAGAAAAGTTATTAGACTTGATGTATCGGATGTTAATGACAATGCCCCAGTGTTTGAGAAATCAAGTTATACTGCATTTATACCTGAAAATAATTCACCAGGAGCTTCAATATTTAATATTCAAGCGAGAGATATGGACAGTGAAGACAATGCTAAGATAACATATTCTATAATGTCTAGAAGTAATGAAGAAGATTCCCTGTCCTCCTACATCTCCATGAATCCAGTAACCGGGATCATCTATGCTCAGAGGTCATTTGATTATGAGAAGCATCAAGAATTTATTATCCAGATCATTGCCAGAGACAATGGATCTCCATCTCTGAACAGCAGTACAACACTAAGAATAAGTATAGTAGATCAGAATGATAATTCACCAGTCATCCTGTACCCATCACCAGAGGCCGATAGCACAACATTTGAGATGGTTCCTTGGACCTCTGAACAAGGCTCTTTAGTATCTAAAGTGGTGGCAGTGGACGCTGACTCTGGACACAATGCCTGGTTGTCTTACTTTCTACAATCTTCAGAACCATCACTCTTCACTATTGACCAGCACACAGGGGAGATCAGGACATCACGAGCATTTCAAGAAAGAGACATCATGAAACATGGAATTGTGGTTCTAGTAAAGGACAATGGGATCCCATCCCGCTCAGCTTCAGTCACGATAAACATGGTGGTCGCTGATCATTTCCATCAGGTCCTTCCTGAGCTGAGCAGTCAGTCTAACAAGGAGGAATCTCAGTCCAACCTACAATTCTACTTGGTCATAGCCTTGGCTTTGATTTCCTTCCTCTTCATGTTGACTGTGATTATTGCAGTTGTCTCCAAGTATAAAGAGTCCAAATCTTCATCCTTTGGATCCTTGAGTACAAGTTTATATCCTCCTATTGATCCGAGATATCTTTCACAATTCAACGCTGGAACATTACCTCTGCCATATTCCTATGATGTTTGTGTAACTCTGGATCCAAGTGAGCAGGAATTTGCTTTCCTTAAAGCTCAGCACAATGTTCCTGTGGACAGTCTAATAGATGCCGATGACTCCGGGATTGGCAATGAAACTTTAAAGAACTGTCCACCCATAGAAAACCTGATATCTCAGGTATGTTTTCGTGATTTCTGTGAACGGTTGAACAATTTATCAGTATGCTGAAATGTTTTACCTGAACATCTTTATTTTATGAATTGGGGTTTTTTTGCATTTCATTGCTTCTTCTATAAATAATTTCTTTCATTTTCAGATTTACTTCACATTTTTGATGTGGCTTTTTTGGTTTGTAAGGTGTAGATATGGCCTTATGTATATAGTAGTAGATCTATTGATATTCTTCACATTGTTAATATGGTGGGGCTGATAAGGCATTATTTTACTACGATAAAGGATTATAGTTCTTGATAAATTCCTTCCTTTTTATCCACCAGTGTTTTAAACATTTTCCATATCTTCTTGGCTGCAAATTTTTTCCCAAAGAAATGGGGGAGAGCAGAATTACATGATGTCAACTGATTGGGACTATCGGGTCTACAATAAAGGTCTGTGAACAGATTCAGCTCAGTTTGTGTAAGATACTAAATATAAAAAGTTTATATACTGCAGGTTTATATACCTGTACACCCCACAGACTATAATGTGGTCCGACGGGTTTCCGCCCTAATAATGTGGAGAGAAAAGTCCTGCTTACAAGAAGTTTCTCTCCGCAGTTTTAAAGAAGAATGTAGAATGAAATTCCCAAACGCTTACTGAGGACAGATGTGAACCCAATCGTTAACTTTTTTGATTGTTGTTTCTTTCTTGGATTTAATGTCCTGAATTAGGGAAATGAGTCTGACCCCCTGAGGCCTTCGGCTTGTAAGTTTGGCTTTGAATGTGCTGTTCTAATTCTCTATTATATAGAATGATGGGTGTTCGTTTCTTTTCGGAATAATTAGATTGTTGATACATAAACCTATAAAAATTCATCCCATACAGTCGACCATTAAATAAATTTCGTCAAAATCGGTTATCTTGGATTTTTTACTTCGGCTGTAATCACTTGTGTATGGGCTAGGCTGAAAGATCTGTGTTTGAAAGATCTTGTGTTTCGTGGGCTTGTATTTTTTAAAATATGGGCTGATCAGAAACCCCATGGATCGAGGCAAACGTTCGTGTAACAAACTTTCGAAGGAACGTTCTTTGTTATTTGTTTGTTTGGAACAGTCATCTGTACGATTGACAAACATCCGTTACCGACAAGTGAGTGCAGTCTAAAATCTAATGTGCGTGGCCAACTTTAGTCTAGTTCAAGAAGTGTTACAATTCACATAAAATAGCATTAAATGGAATCAAATGTATATTTTGTAATCAGAATACAAATGTTACTTAAAGTAGTAGCGGTAATAATAGATCATCAAAGACATTAAAGGGTTACTATGATTTATTAAAATTTGTAGACAGGTAAAAAAAACATTTTTACAAACAGAAATAATTTTAAAAGTTATAACTTAGCAAAATTTTTGACTTACTAATATTTGCAAAAATACTTAAATTTACATTTTCTACAAATTTATATATGGTTATGTTCATGGGAAAACCCCTGTAATTTCAGTTCTGATTAAGCTGGAGGAACCAAGTATAGTATTTCCTATAAAGAAAGTGCAATTTGAAATTCGTTCCGTTTTAGGGGAACCATCTGGGGATCTTTTCTTACTAGTCATTCATCTTTACTACAAGAACTTTTGTATTTGTTTTCTTATTTTTATATCTAATAAGTAATTAGGCCTCATCCATATCCGTGACAAATCTCTTCATTATAACCCTGATTATATCTTGACGTTTAAGTGAGAAGTGTATTTTAATATTGTGTTATATTATACTTGTACACAAAATTTATTTAGTTTCTGATAGCACTGAAGTTAAGGCAGTGATGTTGTAGTACCCCATATACACCTCAGAGCGCCGCTGTTCACCAGTAAGGAAAATATTCTAAATATCTAGAATCACCTCCATGATGCAGATAGTGTTCAACTGCAAGAAGGAATACACAGCATTTCAGATTTGGATGTGCTGTATATAGGACTGATAACGCAGGATTCATTGCTACTTTTTGTTTTGGATTATAATTATAACAAGGAATTACACAATTATATTTCTGGAGAGAAGAAGGATGGCTGGATTACTACTGCAGGAAGGACAAGCAATACAAGGACTCAGATGGCAAGTAATATTTCCCTTCTTATTTTCCTGGCTGTGTCATTCAGTCTCTGGTCAGGTTCATTATTCTATTAATGAAGAATTAAGAAAAGGCTCTATTGTGGGGAATGTAGCAAAGGATCTTCAATTAGATGTTAAGGATCTCTCCAGAAGGAAATTACGCATTGTGTCTAAGATCCCTGAGAAATATTTCAGTATAAATCTGGATGATGGAAACCTCTACATTGCTGATAGGATAGACAGGGAGACATTGTGTGGAGCTGCAGCTGACTGTGTCCTTACATTTGATGCTGTGGTGGAAAATCCACTAAATGTCTTCAGTGTTAAGATTGATATTCAAGATATAAATGACAATCCTCCAAAATATCTCCATGAAAAGATTAGAATAGAAATGAGTGAACTCACCTCCCCCGGAATAAGGTTTCTTTTACAAAAAGCAGAAGATCAGGATCTAGGAATTAATTCTCAGATCAGTTACAGACTCAGTACAAACCAGTATTTTTCTCTTGGAGAGAAGGTCAGCACTGATGGCAGTGTATTTCCAGAGCTGATACTAGAGAAACCTCTAGACCGAGAGACACAAGACAAGCATGAGCTCATTCTAACAGCTTCTGATGGGGGAAATCCAGTACAGACAGGCACTGCCCTAATAAATATCATCATCACTGACTTCAATGATAATTCTCCAGTATTTACACAGGATGTATATAAAGTAAGTGTTAGGGAGAATATACCGGTGAATACAACAATTCTGCAGGTCAGTGCAAGTGATGAAGATGAAGGAGTCAATGCTCAGATCACTTACACTATTACTACCATGGCAGATAATATTCTTCAAACTTTCACTATTGATTCCCAAAGTGGAGAAATTAGAACAAAGAAAAGCTTAGATTATGAAACCACAAAATATTATGAAATTTCTGTCCAAGCACAAGATGGAGGAGGTCGAGCTGCTCATGCTAAAGTTTTAATCGAAATCACAGATGAAAATGACAATGCTCCAGAAATATCCATAACCTCATCATCAGATTTTATTCCTGAGGATTCTGCCCTTGGGACTGTGGTGGCTCTAATTCAAGTCCATGATCGTGACTCAGGAGATAATGGTGAGGTCCAATGTAAAATAATAGGAGATTTACCATTTGAATTAATATCATCATCAAGTGATTTTTATAAAGTTCTTACAAAAAGTAATCTAGATAGAGAAAAGGTTTCATCCTACAACATCACAATACAAGCCTCTGACAAAGGTTCTCCAGAAAAGACTTCTAGAAAAATTATTAGACTTGATGTATCAGATGTTAATGACAATGCCCCAGTGTTTGAGAAATCAGGTTATACTGCATTTATACCAGAAAATAATCCACCAGGAGCTTCAATATTTAATATTCAAGCCAGAGATATGGACAGTGAAGACAATGCTAAGATAACATATTCTATAATGTCTAGAAGTAATGAAGAAGATTCCCTATCCTCCTACATCTCCATGAATCCAGTAACCGGGGTCATCTATGCTCAGAGGTCATTTGATTATGAGAAGCATCGAGAATTTATTATCCAGATCATTGCCAGAGACAATGGATCTCCATCTCTGAACAGCAGTACGACACTAAGGATAAGTATAGTAGACCAGAATGATAATTCACCAGTCATTCTGTACCCATCACCAGATGATAGCACAACATTTGAGATGGTTCCTTGGACCTCTGAACTAGGCTCTTTAGTATCTAAAGTGGTGGCAGTGGACGCTGACTCTGGACACAATGCCTGGTTGTCTTACTTTCTACAATCTTCAGAACCATCACTCTTCACCATTGACCAGCACACAGGGGAGATCAGGACATCTCGTGCATTTCAAGAAAAAGACATCATGAAACATGGAATTGTGGTTCTAGTAAAGGACAATGGGATCCCACCCCGCTCAGCTTCAGTTACTATAAACATGGTGGTCGCTGATCATTTCCATCAGGTCCTTCCTGAGCTGAGCAGTCAGTCTAACAAGGAGGAATCTCAGTCCAACCTACAATTCTACTTGGTCATAGCCTTGGCATTGATTTCCTTCCTCTTCATGTTGACTGTGATTATTGCAGTTGTCTCCAAGTACAAGGAGTCAAAATCTTCATCCTTTGGATCCTTGAGTACAAGTCTATATCCTCCAATGGATCCAAGATATCTTTCACAATTCAACGCTGGAACATTACCTCTGCCATATTCCTATGATGTGTGTGTAACTCTGGACCGAAGTGAGCAGGAATTTGCTTTCCTTAAAGCTCAGCACAATGTTCCTGTGGACAGTCTAATAGATGCCGATGACTCCGGGATTGGGAACGAAAGAAATAGCGAGAATTGTGTGGCACAGGTAGGTATCTACTACATTATGTAAATTAATTTCTTCGTTGTGAATAATTAGGAATAGCAATGACCCTTTTTTTTCATACATCAACATACAAGTGAATATTTACCCAATAAGCAACCCCAAAAAGTTGAATAGGAGTCTGATATGAAATTACTTCCTGGTTATGTGATGTCACATGATGCTTTTTAGAGCTGCTGAGTGACTGAGAAAGATCATGTGACTTTATTTTCAGCTTCCACCAGTTTGGTCCTGACATTTTTGGTCCTGTATTCAGACTGGTTCTTGGAGAATTATGGTTTCTTCCTTATATGCGTCCATACACACTATTCATGTTCCATTTCTGCTTGATGGTTGACTCATGATGAACACTATCACCATGGGGAATATTTAAGAAAATCTATCTGTTGCCCATAACATCCAAACCCTTCACAGCTTCCATTTCTTATAAGATTCTCGTAAAACAAAAGCTTTGCTGTCATTGGTTGTTGTGGGTAACACTTTCTATTTTAGACCGTTTTCATTCCTTTGTTACTTTTCTACCATCTGTTGAAATTTTTTTTGTGGTACCATTTATTATATTCTTTTGATATGGTGTGTTCCAATGTACCAGGGTTTTCATTAAAGAACTTGTTCAGGATTTTGGTATTACATGGCCTAAAATAGGAGCTGAAATGCATCAGCATCACTATGCCACAGACCATGGAGCCAACTACTTCCGGCCCCATATTGTGCATAGTACGGACGTCGGTCCAACACTTGGGCTCCCCCACCGATCAGCTGTTTAAAGAGGCTGCAGCATTATGTTGAGCGCTGCTACTTTTTCACTACTTTGTACATAGCCATTCATTTGTACAGTGGCTCTGCTTGGTATCACAGCTCAGCCCATTCACTTAAAAGGTACTGAGCTGTGAATAGTCCTCGTGACTGATGACTATGACATCACATGGAAGCCATTTCAAACAGGTGATTCTCAGGGGTCCTGGATGTCGTAGCCCAAATAATGTTCAAGTAAATAGGTCATCATTCCAGAAAATTCCTTTAAGAACCTTTAATATGGGTGCATGAACAAATTTTTATAAAACCTTAAAATCTGCATATTCTCACCTGTGGATTTGGAGTTGACAATATGCAAACTGTATAGGGACTGGACAATATGGTTTGTATCAAGGAGTATAAAAGCTCCATTAAACAAGCGCCGACTTCTTATCATGCGTAATATCACAGCATTCGTCAGTCTGATGCACGGCAAGTTGTTATCTTTATTATTTCATTGAAAAAGTAATGTTTAAGTTGTCATGTAGATGTAATGACAGAGCAACATTACAATCTTGACATTTTGGTCATGAGAACAAAGCCTGAGGCTTTTTCTCAGAGATTGAGGAGCAGGTGCGGGATAAACATCTAAAGCGTTGTATTTCTTCTACGTCTATCTGACAACTTATATATAACTCTATGTACTAAAATTATAATGATATGAACGTATTGAGCATTGAATTAGAGAATTCTGTGAATTCTTCTACAATTAGATATGGGATATTTTCCTTCATCTAGCATCTCCGCTACCATCCTGGGCTCAGCTCGCTGTCCCGATGATTACACATTTTGCCATGGAGAGGCATCACTCTGTGCAGAGGACTCTTAGGTGTTTATAGGACTCATAGATGGCATGAGTTTGTGTGGACAAAAAGCTTGTAATAACTTTGTATAGGATGGGAAGTGGAATCAATATGAACCCAGTAAAGGCTCATAATAACCAATATGAAGAAGGCAACCAGATTTGGAACGCCTTAGTTCCTTCATACCATCTGCAGGGCTGGGGTGATATGCTGGTTTTTGGTCACAATACCCCATTAATCTGTGGAGCTGGATTGACTTGCTGGGTTCTGGTGACTCTAATCTATCTATTTGTGGGGCTGGTGTGATATGCTGGATACTAGTGACCATAACCTATCTATCTGCAGGCCTAAAGTGATATGTCGGTTCTGGTGATAATAACCTATCTGTGGGGCTGGGGTGATATACTGGATACTAGTGACAATAACCTATCTATCTGGGTAATATGCTGGTTCTGGCAACACTAACCTATCTATCTGCAGGGCTTGGGTGATATGCTGGTTCTAGTGACACTAACCTATCTATCTGCAGGGCTGGGGTGATATGCTGGGTCTGGTGACAGTAATTTATCTATCTGCAGGACTGGTGGGATATACTGGTTCTTGTGACACTAACCTATCTATCTGCAGGGGTGGGGTGATATGCTGGCGTCTGGTGACAATAACCTATCTATCTGCAGGGCTGGGGTGATATGCTGGTTCTGGTGACACTAACCTATCTATCTGCAGGGCTGGGGTGATATCCTGGGTCTGGTGACAGTAACCTATCTATCTGCAGGACTGGGGTGATATGCTGGATCTGGTGACAGTAACCTATCTATCTGCAGGGCTGGGGTGATATGCTGGTTCTAGTGACACTAACCTATCTATCTGCAGGGCTGGGGTGATATGCTGGTTCTGGTGATACTAACCTATCTATCTGCAGGGATGGGGTGATATGCTGGTTCTGGTGACAGTAACCTATCTATCTGCAGGGATGGGGTGATATGCTGGTTCTGGTGACAGTAACCTATCTATCTGTTGGGCTGGGGTGATATGCTGGGTCTGGTGACAGTAACCTATCTATCTGCAGGGCTGGGGTGATATGCTGGTTCTGGTGACAGTAACCTATCTATCTGCAGGGCTGGGGTGATATGCTGGTTCTGGTGACAGTAACCTATCTATCTGCAGGGCTGGGGTGATATGCTGGTACTGGTGATAGTAACCTATCTATCTGCAGGGCTGGGGTGATATGCTGGTTCTGGTGACAGTAACCTATCTATCTGCAGGGATGGGGTGATATGCTGGTTCTGGTGACAGTAACCTATCTATCTGCAGGGATGGGGTGATATGCTGGTTCTGGTGACAGTAACCTATCTATCTGTTGGGCTGGGGTGATATGCTGGGTCTGGTGACAGTAACCTATCTATCTGCAGGGCTGGGGTGATATGCTGGTTCTGGTGACAGTAACCTATCTATCTGCAGGGCTGGGGTGATATGCTGGTTCTGGTGACAGTAACCTATCTATCTGCAGGGCTGGGGTGATATGCTGGTACTGGTGATAGTAACCTATCTATCTGCAGGGCTGGGGTGATATGCTGGGTCTGGTGACAGTAACCTATCTATCTGCAGGGCTGGGGTGATATGCTGGTTCTGGTGATAGTAACCTATCTATCTGCAGGGCTGGGGTGATATGCTGGTAGTGGTGACAGTAACCTATCTATCTGCAGGGCTGGGGTGATATGCTGGTTCTGGTGACAGTAACCTATCTATCTGCAGGGCTGGGGTGATATGCTGGTTCTGGTGACAGTAACCTATCTATCTGCAGGGCTGGGGTGATATGCTGGTACTGGTGATAGTAACCTATCTATCTGCAGGGCTGGGGTGATATGCTGGGTCTGGTGACAGTAACCTATCTATCTGCAGGGCTGGGGTGATATGCTGGTTCTGGTGATAGTAACCTATCTATCTGCAGGGCTGGGGTGATATGCTGGTTCTGGTGATAGTAACCTATCTATCTGCAGGGCTGGGGTGATATGCTGGTTCTGGTGATAGTAACCTATCTATCTGCAGGGCTGGGGTGATATACTGGTTCTGGTTACACTCCCTTTAAATAGTGTAATATCCAGAGGACTGTCTCATGACTTTTCTATCACTTTTCACGTTTTTAAAGTCTCTCTTTATGGCCAATTTTATGTCATTAATAAAAAAAATCATTTAATGGTAGGGATATTTTCTTAGTATTGTGCACCAGGTACATAACATGGCGACTGCTATTAAAGTCTTTTATCTGTATTACAAAATCAATACCTATTCACACTGATCAAATATTAATTATTTTAATTAGTAAAGTGTTCATAAAATATAAAGTACAGTAAATAGGAATACAGAGAAGGTAAATGGTCCCACATTACATACAAGTCCCACCTCTCTATTATTCATCCGGTCAACCAGGGTAGTAATGCTCTCCCCAAGCTATTGTATATAAAAGGTATATAGGGCTAGCATGCAATAATGTAACAACATAGATCTATAATATATAACACACATTTGCATAACAGTTCAAAGTTGTTTTCCTTCAAATCTACGAAAGTGACATACATAACAAAGATATGATGTTTATCAGTGTAATGTATTCTGTAATACGTTGCGGGCAGGTGTATATGCTTGGACTGTCTTCATGACCAAATAAAAATTGTTGCAGGGGTTGTGTAATGTAACCCTCACAGCAATGAAGATCCTTGGAGAGACAGGTGCTTGAGATTAGCATGGAAGGCTTTAGGCGATCCGTGTAGCCATCGGGTAAGACATTTACAATTACACATTGTGCTGACTCGGCACTCTTGGCCATATCACGTTTGTCGAGCAGCGGCCACCACATGGGACACCGTCCTAAAATTATCATATATGTTATAATTTTGGTTCAGGACCCGGTATATGCTTGCTTAGCTTTAAGACCAGTGTTTTATCTGCATCTTATATCAGTATCACTGGCTCCCCACTTACTGCACACGGAGCCTCTGCACAGGACGGACGATTGATTTTACTGTCTGATATTTATTACGACAGGTTGCATTTACATGTCAGCAAGACAGATATAGAACGTTATGTCATTGTAAAAATTACAGCAGATGTCCAGATTTACAAAGGCATGGCACCTCAGCTTGGGTATAGATATTCAGCTCAGCTCCATTCATTTTAATGAAACTTATTGGTAGTACTGAAATGCGTTGTACAAGGGGTCTTATTCCATTAATTCCTCCAAGGGGTTTTAGGTGCTGGACCAAGAGGTCCTTTAGCTGGTACTTATCCTGGGTCACAGAACCAGCGCCTATCCAAAGTCACTCTCCCATGTTTATATATAGTTACCTGGGCTATAGGGGATTGCATGTGAATACAGGAGAGGTGGCAGAGACTGTATACAACCACATGAACCAATTGTGAACCCTTAGGTACAGAAAGTAAATATTAAAAAGCATAAAAGTGACCACCATTAGGATGAAGTACAAGTAGTCCTGTAAAATCCTACGCGTTTCAGATGCAACAAACGTCCTTAGTAGAGATGAGCGAGTACTGTTCAGATCACGCTCGCATAGAAATGAATGGACGTAGCCGGCACGCAGGGGGTTAAGCGGCCGGCCGCCATCAAAGCTGAAGTACCAGGTGCATCCATTCATTTCTATGGAGCGTGCTGTTCGGATCGGTTGATCCGAACAGTACTCGCTCATCTCTAGTCCTTAGCTATTTCTGATATATATATATATATATATATATATATATATATATATATATATATATGTTATTTCTAAAATCTATGATGTGCCTTAGTTAACTATTTCAATTATATCCCTGTTGAGGTCATCTAATAGTACGGAATATGCTAAAAAAAATGACTGACACTATCAAAGAAATGTACAGTGTATATAATATCTATATGTGAGAGACGGATGGAGTAGGTTCATAGTAATATTTAAAAAAGGCGACCGGAATAATAACGCAACCTACCTGCAGTTCCTAGGTCAGGCACTGTGTGTCGCTGTTGCACAGTTTGGTGACATTGTTACATGTGGACGTCCGTTGGAGTTTTCAGTAAATAGACAGTGCAGACCAAGGAAAGACATCCTCCTCTGATACTCTGGATTGTAAGGCTCACAAAGGCACTGGATTGTACAGTATACCCTGATCCATTGCCAGAAGAGGTGGAGGAGATTTCTGCAGCGCAAGACACCGATTACGACTTCTTACAATGGTTCTTCAGGACATCAAAGGCAGGAGAACTTGGAGTACAATGGACTGGCAAGTAATATGCTTTGTATTACTCTGTTGTGGGCTTCAGGCTAGTTCTGCTCAGCTTCGCTATTCAATTCCAGAAGAGACAAAGAAAGGCTTCTTGGTAGGGACTATCGCTAAGGACCTGGGGATGACTATTGAGCAGTTGGGACAGAGAAAATTCCGCATCTCCTCTGTAAATGTAGAGAATTTCTTCCATGTTAACCTAGAAGATGGCAACCTCTATGTCTCAGAGAGAATAGACAGAGAGACTATTTGCGAGACAGCATCCAGTTGTTTGCTAAGCCTTGAAGCCATAGCCGAAAATCCTTTGTCTGTGTTTCCAGTGAAGGTTGAAATTCAGGATATTAATGATAATCCCCCTGTGTTTTCCAAGAGCATTATCAATCTAGAAATAAGTGAATTGACCCAACCGGGGACAAAATTTGTGCTGGTGAATGCAGTGGACCCAGATGTTGGAATTAACTCTTTGCAAACGTACAAAATTTCGGAAAGCAATTTTTTCAGTCTGCGTGAAAAAATAAGCAATGACGGCAGAAGATACCCAGAGCTGGTGTTACAGAAGATGTTAGACAGGGAGCAGAAGTCGTCTTATGAAATCATTCTAACCGCTTTGGATGGAGGTCAGCCTGTAAAGACCGGAACAGCTGTCATCAAAATAAGTGTGAGCGACATCAATGATAACCCTCCTCTATTCAGAAAGGAGCTGTACCAGGTCAGCATGGTCGAAAATGTCCCAGTCAATACACCGGTATTACAGCTAGATGCCACCGATGAGGATGAAGGTATAAATGGACAGATCACGTATTCCTTCAGCCACATCAACAAAATAGCCCAACAGATTTTCGCAATAGATCCCAAGACTGGAGAAATTAGGACAAAAGGTCACCTGGATTTCGAGACAACGAAGAGCTATGACATGATCATCGAAGCAGAGGATGGAGGAGGCCTAGTCTCTCATACCAAGGTGGTGGTGAAGATCATTGATGCCAATGACAATGCACCTGAGATATTTCTCTCATCGGTCACCAACACTATATCTGAAGACGCCTTACCTGGGACACTTGTGGCTCTTATCAACATACGTGACGTAGACTCAGGAGCAAATGGAGATATTTCCTGCAAAATTACAGATTCCTTGCCTTTTGACATAATCTCTTCATCCAGCAACTACTACAGACTCCAAACATCAAACACCTTGGACAGAGAAGATAAAGATATCTACGACATCACCATTACAGCTACAGATAAGGGGTCTCCTCCAATGTCCACCACTAAAACCATTCGGCTTCAAGTCACAGACGTGAACGATAATTCCCCTGTTTTTGACCAAGCAAGATATGACGTGTACGTCCTGGAGAATAAAGCATCGGGTTCCTCACTCTTCACCGTTCAGGCGTCTGATCTGGACCTTCACGATAATGGTAAAATTAAGTACTCTATCGTTAATAGCAATATCGGGGATATGCCAATATCATCCTACATTTCCATTAACTCTGAAACTGGAGACCTTTATGCCCAAAGACTATTCGATTATGAACAACTGCGGGAGATCGAGGTTAAAATAATGGCTGAAGATAATGGAAATCCTCGGTTGACCAGCAATGTATCTGCAAGAATTTATGTCATCGATCAAAATGATAATCATCCCAAGATCCTGTATCCCTCCAGTGCAAGAGGTGGGTCCCCGCAGTTCGAGACAGTCCCTCGTTCTTCTCCTAAAGGTTATCTGGTAACTAAAGTGGTGGCAATAGATGCAGATTCTGGACACAATGCTTGGTTATCTTACGAGTTCCTGAGCAATCCAGAACCCTCGTCCTTTACCATCGGTCGGTACAGTGGTGAGGTCAGGACATCCCGTACTTTTGAAGAGAAAGACACCCTGAAACACCCCGTCGTAGTGATCGTGAAGGACCACGGGACGCCATCGCTTTCCGCTACTGTAACCCTAAATCTAGTGGTCGTAGAAAATTTTCAGCAAGATATCTCCAAGATAAACACCCAGTCACAAAACTCAGACTTTTCCTCCAATCTCAATATCTATTTGGTAATAGCTTTAGCGGCGATATCGTTTCTCTTCACAATGACCGTTATGGCCGCGATAATATCCAGGTGGAGAAGGGCAAAGTCAAGTCATCCCAAATCGTTCGGATACCTGACAACAGATATGTATTCTCAGGTTGGGCCAAGATTCCCAGTGAGTTACGCAGCGTCAACCCTGCCATATTCACGTGACATATCTGTAGCGACTGAAGGCGAATTTGCATTTCTCAAACCTGCACAGACGGCCCCGATAGAGAATCCTATAGAGTCGGATGATTCCGGAATTGGAATTAATACGTTAAGTGACTCGGCGTCGACGGATCTGATAAAACAGGTAACAATATTTGCATGTGAATAGCAGTGATAGAGAAATATGTGTAGACATAGGTATCATATATAGATTAAGGTAGATCTATAAGTATAATTACTAAAAATGTGAGGCCATTGTACCACTTTTTTAGGATGTTTAAAAAATTCTGGTTCACTTTTATACTTAGAAATGTGGCGACAATAATACATCTAATACATCTAATACAATCTAATACTAAGTTTGGCCATATCTACTATGCATACTGCCGAATGGGAGGGACTGTTGTACTGTTTTGATAATCAGGTCCACAAGGCCCAAGGGTCCAACTGTTCTAAAGAGTCATCCTGGTATAAGTTGTAACTTTGAGACCTCAAGTTTGGGAGTAAAAGTGTCTATGTGTCAGGTCACAATCTTGTGGATAATCGATTCTTACCAATTACTTTGGGAGTTGCCAAAGATTATGTTTCACACTTGTCTGGTGAATATAGCTTACTTAGCCTGGTCATACATGTTAGATAGCTTTCAGCTGCACACTTGTTTGAATGACAGCAACTCCCTTTGACTTCACTATATACATGCACACTTGGTTTGGACGAGTGTGCATGTCTCTTAGTTAAGAAGACGGGAGTAAGCTGCTGCCAGACATCTCTATTCACCTCTACTCAATTTATTCAATCGGTCATGTTAAAATCCAACAAACTGATTCCTTTCTCCGTAGTCGGGAGCCCTCCATATACATTAGTTGTCCAGTGATTAAATCTAATGTGTATGGATGGATCCATAGGTAAATGAATGATTTACTGGCTAACGTCTAGGAGGGACTAGCGCTGATCTTATAATATCAACTAAAATCTACAGTAATGTACAATGATAAACAAGGTCAACAGTTTTTTAAAGAATGGAGAAAATCTGATCGCTGTGGGGGAGGGGAAGTTGTCTATTTACATAGGAAACATAGTCAAAGGTGAGTATATTGTAAAATTAGAGACGTCTTATAAGGGTTGTCCAGGGAGTTTTATTTTATTTACACGCACCAGGGTTTGTTCATGCATGACTTTGGGGTTTTGGACTGGTTTTGATCCTGGATCACGTGATTGGTACCAGAACCCAGGTTGCTCCACCTGCTCCTTCTTCTCCCATTTCCACAGGTCGTGTTACCTGTCCTGTATCCCATTGCATAGGTGACTACCTGTGAAAACAGGAAAGTAGGGAGGAGGTGGAGCGTCCCAGGGGTGGATGTCGGTTCCAAACACGTGATGCCGGGTCAGAACCAAGCAGGTAGATGCGTTTTGTAAAACATATATATATCATACCCCTCATATATAGTACACTTCCTTTTCGTAACCCAGTTGTGATACTCCTATTGTTCAATGTATTTGATTCCCTACATCACTCCCATTCCTTATAGGACACGTATATTTAACTCTTCGCTGCCTTTGTCATCTCTTTTGTTTGTGGCTTAAGGTCCACATTGATTAATTTTGTAATCTGGTCATTTAACAAAGATCAGGGAGGTCCTGTCGATGTTTTGCAGGAGATTAGCACCTTGTTGCTATGTGAAAAGCATCTGCAGGAGCAAGGTTGGTTGTTTTTCACCGGCTATTTAGGATTTTACCACTAGATGGCAACACGATTTCTCCTGATGAAAACTCTATTGTTGACAATTCAATGTCTGCGCGCAGCACACACAAGTGACAGCAGTTCAGGAAAGCAGATCTGCAAAGCACATTGGAAAAGACAGAGCTGCTCTACTCTCTCTCCTTCTCACCTCGGCTTCATTCTATTTTCTCACTTTCTCGCTTTTCGTCAGGAAAAATTCACCAATGGAGCGGAAAGGAGTCGACAGATCCCGGCACTGGCAAGTAATGGGTTTATTTTTTGTCAGTCTCTTGAAGCTAGCTTCGGCACAGCTGAGATATTCTTTACTCGAAGAATCAGAGCCCGGGACTTTAGTAGGCAACGTTGCTAAGGATCTGGGATTAAACACAGCAGGGATTTCTGAGCGAGCCCTGAGGCTGGGGTCCGAACAAAGCCAACAATACTTTGCTCTCAATCTAGAGAGCGGATCCCTCCTAGTAAGGAGTAGGATAGACAGAGAGAAATTATGTGGCACAAATGTAAATTGCGTCCTGCCTGTGGAAATTGTTCTTGAGAAGCCTCTGGAACTTTATCGATTGGAAATAGAGATTCTGGATACAAATGATAACTCGCCTGTTTTTCAGAATACGGAACGTACTATAAAAATTACAGAACTGGCCGCAGTTGGGACTAGATTTCCTCTAGAAAGAGCTCAGGATCCTGATTTGGGCACCAACTCTGTGAGCTCCTACAAGTTAAGTCCGAACAAATATTTTTCCTTAAATGTACAGACCCGGAAAAATGAAAGACCCTCCCCTGTGCTTGTTCTAGAGAAAGCTCTAGATAGGGAAGAACAAGCAGAGCACAAGTTGGTTCTGACCGCCCTCGATGGTGGAAGTCCTCCTAGATCTGGAACAAGTTTAATTACTATTACGGTCATAGACCAAAATGACAATGCCCCGGTTTTTGATAACGCGTTCTATAAAATTAGCTTAAAAGAAAATGCACAACTTAAGACTCTTGTAATAAGACTGAACGCAACGGATAAGGATGAAGGCCCGAATGGTGAGATTAGTTATAGCTTTGAAGATATTTTATCAGAGGACATAACTAATATCTTCAGCTTGGACGATAAAACAGGAGAGATACGACTTAAAGGACTTTTAGACTATGAAAAACATCATTCTTATGAAATTTCTGTTAAGGCTCTGGATCATGGGGTGCCAGAAATGGAAGGGCATTGTGTCATCCAAGTGGATATTGAAGATGTCAATGATAATGCTCCTGAAATTCATATCTCTTCCTTGGTGTCATCCATTCCAGAGGATACTCCTCCGGGAACTACCGTGGGACTCTTACGAGTTAGTGACCAAGACAGTGGCAAAAATGGGGAGGTACACTTGGAAATCTCTCCAGATCTACCATTTATGATCACGTCTACCCAAAATCATTATTCCTTAGTCACGGATGGATTTCTGGACAGAGAACATGCTAGTCAATACACGGTTGTACTTCAGGCGACCGATATGGGAGACCCACAGCTTAAAACACAAACAGCCATAAACATCAGTGTCATGGACATCAACGATAACCCGCCAAGTTTTGAAAGATCGGTCGTCAACGTTGATGTGAAAGAAAACAATAAGCCGGGGGCGTTACTTTGTACCGTCTCAGCATCTGACAAGGATTTTGGAGAGAACGCACACATCACTTACTCCATAATCAACAGTCTCATCAATGGGTCCCCGGCCATGTCCTTCATTTATATGGACACCCAAAATGGGAACATTTATGCTCAGCAGTCCTTCGATTACGAACAAGCTCAAGTTCTTCAGTTCACAATCAGAGCAGAGGATTCTGGGACTCCAAGGTTATCCTCTAACAGCACAGTCTATCTTCACATTCTGGATGAAAACGACAATCAACCTTTAATACTTTACCCTGGAAATTCACGTCATGTTCCAGCACAGCAACCGGTTCCGAGATCTCTTCCAGTTGGTTCCTTGATAACTAAAGTTGTAGCGATCGATACTGATTCTGGATACAATGCATGGCTTCATTATAACATCGCTAGAGCCACCGAGCTCTCATTATTTAAAGTTGCTCCTCACACTGGCGAAGTCCGACTGGCTCGGAGCATCCAAGAGACAGATTCATCAATACAAAACCTCTGTATTGTCGTAAAGGATAATGGATCACCTTCGTTGTCTTCTACAGCTACTTTACTAATTTCTCTAGAGGACGGCTCGTCCAAAGAAAGTCATTTTTCTACAGATCTATCCGAGACCAAACAAACCCCCAACGTAACTATGTATCTTATTATCTCACTGGTGGCCATTAGTGTAGTCTCATTTATTACATTGATTATATTGCTGACAAAATGTCTTCGAAGCAAGCCGCCAGTGGCAACTCCGGAAATGAATCACTACATGGGGCACACTCATAAAACCTTACAGCTCAACCCTACCAGCACACTTAGGTACATGGAGGTGGCTATGATGCCAGGGAGTCAGCAGAACCAGTACACAAAGACAAGCGGTTCTTCAGACATCAATAGGGACACATTGAACATGATGAAGTCACTGAACTTTCCGCAGCTAAAACAACTAGTCAATGAAAGCGATGATGTCATTTCGGGGCATTTTGAGTGGAACGACGCGACCCAGGTCAGATAGGGCCTAGTTTTTGGTTTGCCACGTTGTATAGAGAAATGGTAGCCGCTTCCTATTTGAGTCGCTGCTGCTTTTATATTATAGGCACGCTTTATAAAGTGCAATATTTATAGGCAACCGGATAAGACAATATATTCTATTACATTTCAGAAAAAAAAAAAAATTGGATATTCCTACGATTTGTAAGATAGCTCTAGTGATTGATATGGTTTTCTAGAGCCCAGGCTGGCAAAGAGCCTCGTACTGCCTTATTCTAGATTTTACATTCCATGTGCATTGAGCAGATCCAGCAGAGGGCAGCATATTCCCCATGGTTTACATGAACTTTAGTGCACTGACATACTTTTAAGCAATGTCTTGGAAGATGCCGTCAGACTTGCAAGCTGCTATAGTATTAAGCAAAAAAAAAAAGTTGAAAAAAAATGTATATTTTTTTAATGAATGTGAATGATGAGGTAGTAGCGAGTAGTGTTGTATACTGATATATGTACATAGTACATCGGACGCATTCCTAATTACTACTTTTTATACTAATTTTATATTTCTTCACCTACATTAGTGATTTGTTAGCTAGAATTTTGCTACTTTGTACCATTTTGGGAGAGTGTTAATAACTGGTCCTATCTAGTCTGGAGTCATTTTCTCTCCTCCCCATACTCCAGTATAGTAATCTCCATGTCCATATTCTGTAGAACAGAATGCACAGCTGACATTACAATGTAAACCCTGTACATATTTGAGATAAGGGCTGGGCTCGTGGACATTCAGATGTGCCTTCAGCAGGACATACATTATAACTATACAAAGGAAGACATTGAAATATGGGCCTGCAGATCTCCACGATAGTTTGGAACTGGCAAGTAATCCTTCTGTTTCTTACATATAACCACTGTGGATCTTCTGAGAACCTTCAATATTCAGTGTTGGAGGAGGCAGTAATAGGCACGTTGGTTGGCAATATAACAGATGACTTGGGTCTACCTAAAGCTATTATGTCTGAACGTAGGATACGGCTAAGGTCATCAGGAGGTGGTCAGTATTTTGCTGTGGACCAACAAAGTGGTGCCTTTTATGTCAATGGGACCATAAACAGAGAAAGTGTGTGTGGCTCGAATGTACAATGTTTGATGACAGTAGAAGTCGTGCTGGAAAAGCCTTTGGAGTTGCATAGAGTAGAAGTTGAGATTTTAGATGTCAATGACAATTCTCCGATGTTCTCCAGCCAGGAGCAGGTGATAAAAATAACAGAGATATTTGCATACCCTGGTGCCAGGTTTGCTTTAGAAGAAGCTCAAGATGCAGATTCAGGAATTAATGGGGTTAGGCGATATAGTTTAAGTCCACACGTGTATTTTTCACTGTCTACGAGAAGTCTAAACGATGGTTCTCCAACTCCAGAGCTGGTCATAGAGAAGGCTCTGGACAGAGAAGAGAGAGAACACTACCACCTTACTCTCACTGCTTTTGATGGTGGAGATCCTCCAAAGTCTGGGACATCACAAATAACAATCATTATCATAGATTTCAATGACAACGCTCCTACGTTTCCACAGACGTATTACAAAATAAACGTAACAGAAAACTTACCTGTGGACACCCCGATAATTCAGATAAATGCCTCTGACTTGGATGAGGGTTTGAATGCTGAAATAGAATACTTTTTGGATGGTCGCACCCCAGTTTCTGTCAGACAGTTATTTTCTCTAGATCCAGACACGGGCATTATCAGGACAAAAGGGATTTTAGATTTTGAAGGTTCTGATTTCTATGAGATTACTGTACGAGCAAAAGACAAAGGAATACCACAAATGGAGGGCAGCTGCGTGGTCCAGATAGCAATCGAAGACGTCAACGATCACGTGCCAGAGATATTGTTAACATCCCTGTTGGGTGAGATTCCAGAGGACACTGTTGTAGGGACAACAATTGGATTTTTTTCTGTACTTGACATGGATTCGGGGAAAAATGGAGAAGTACAGCTAGCTCTGTCTCCAGATGGACCATTCCAGATCAAGTCATTCAAGGACCACTATGCTTTAATTGTCAGTCACCTGCTCGATAGAGAAGATGTTTCTCTATATGAAGTAACGTTGACTGCCAAGGATATGGGACCTCCATCTCTGTCAACTCAGGTAACCCTTACAGTTAATATTTCGGATGTTAATGATAATCCACCTCTGTTCCTAAATCAAGATTTTAGTACATTTATTCCAGAAAACAATGAACCTGGACGTTTACTCTATACTTTATCTGCTTTTGATCGAGATGAAGGCAACAATGCCAAATTTACCTATTCTCTAGCTGAACACCAACATGGAAGCTTACTTGTCTCATCTTTCGTATCCATCAACCCAATAAGTGGAGATATTTATGCGACTCAGTCGTTTGACCATGAACAGGTTGAGGTTTTAGAAATCGTTGTCCAAGTGGAAGATGATGGAGATCCCAAACTTTTCACCAATAGGACTTTATTTGTCTTTATTGTGGATATGAATGATAATGCTCCAAAATTGTTATACCCAAAGCTTTCTGGAGAACCCAGCAGCCAACTAAACATATCAAAAACTGTGCCAGTGGGTTACTTGGTCACTAAAGTGTCTGCCGTGGACTCCGATTCAGGTCACAATGCCTTGCTATTATATAGCTTTCTCGAAACTTCGGATGATTTTCCCTTCAATATATCGGCTCATTCTGGAGAAATCAAAACCATCAGGAATTTTTTGGCCACTGACGCATCCCAGCAGAAGCTTGTGTTGTCTATCAGTGATAGGGGTAACCCTTCTTTATCCATCACTGTTACACTACTTGTAGCTTTAGTCAACAATGCTGGGAACCCCAAAACATCTTTCTCTTTTCTGTATTCTGGAAATAGTACCGACATCCTAATGTACCTGGTCATCTCACTGGTGGCCATTACCTTGGCATTTCTTGTCACTTTGCTGCTATTGGTAGTAAAATGTTTTAAAAAAGACACGCATGTATGCCAATATCCATGTTGGTTTTTACGTCAGTCTGATCGAGACAGTGGCCACGGGACACAAGAACCGGGACTTCATTTCAATATGGATGGCACACTAAAGTACATGGAGGTTAGAGCGGATCCAGCCAATCCAGAAAGCCAATGCTACCGGACGTATTTCTCTCAAGGAACGGAAAACATCAATCTTTCGCTTCTGAGCCCTTTTACACTGGCTACAATGGGGGAGATGGTCAACCAGGCCAGGACTCCAGGTGTTAGTGATATAAGAGTCCCATCTCAGGTGAGAAATGTCTCAATTGTCATTGTTTTTATTGAGTTCGACTTTCATTTTTCTGTTTCCATTGCCTGTGTAGTCGTCTATCAAGCTATCTTTTATAAGGCTTTATTTCAATATACCATTTACTCTTATTTATAGGGTTACGTATCCAGGCATTTACTCACCTATTACAGCTATAATGTATTGGTTCCATTCTTTTGGTCAGAATCTGAGCAGTAACTGGGACCCAATGCAAAATATGTTAAGGGGATCCCATTTACCATGTGCTATCTATAATAATGGTGTCTTCAGGGCCTACTGAGGCTCCACAACCCCATAGCGATGGCTACCCCTGTACCCTCCATAGCAAAATGGAATCCTATCGAAGTGAATGGGATCTGATTCTATGTCCATTTCTGAACCTTTGGATTCAAAAATGTGAATTTTACCGTACATTCATAAGACGATATTATATGGGCGATGTGGTTAGTTACTTGTGTCCAGCCATGTACTTTGTATGTGGTTCCTTGTGTCTGCTGCGTTTAGGTAGAGGTTTACTCCCTTCCTATGAAGTTGACTCTACTATGTGTATGTGTGTTTGAGATTGGGGAACTAGTTTGAGCGCCCCATATGGGAACATATGGGTGTTGAGTAGCAGGACTAGGATAACACAGTATTCCCATTTCTACCTATAACTCTCACTTTCCTATGGCTTATTCTTCAGGCTGTGATATATTGTATTACTCAGTCGTAGCTTATGTTCATGTGTAATAATAGAATAGCAAACAGATTCATGAATATCTCAGTCCCTTCCAACTTCTGAGAACAGGTTAGATCACCCGATCCTCCAAGTAAGTGTAGGCGGCGTTAGGTAATAGCAAGAGCACAGATAAATCTTCTAAACCTCTTAGACGTACGGCCGGGTTGTGTACAAGCAAGTCAAGATTATTCTATGAGATAACATGTCCTGCAATGTAAAGATGGACTAATATCACAGCGGATGTAGGAGGTCACCACCAAATCCCAGATCAGAACCTTATGACATGTATCACACATTTGTGTATCATTTGTGTATGTCACTGTCGAGAGTAAGGTCTTCTTTTTGTTAGGCGACACGTTGGTGCAGTTGTTTTCGGGCATAATAAATGTATAATACGGTAACTTATATGTGATGTATGAATGAATCCTGTATGCCTCTATATTATATCAGATGTACATAGTACACCCATGTGCACGGGGCCAGACTTATACAGGTCTACTTTATTCTCTATCTATAGCTCAAGATTCAAGAGTAAAATAGGGACAATGGTAGACTGTTTGTGCTTGTGTGTTTTCCTGTAAGTCCATGAGTTCTCCTTTGTAGAATTGTTATTACGTCCAGGCAGATGCTTGTTAGATTTCTTCTAAGGAAAGCTGGGTATCTGCCGGCATGGAAGCAATTACAGCTCCCTCAGCAATGGGATTGTATGAAATCCCTAGATGATCTGGTGTCCTGGAAAATGAAATGTGTGGTCACCGGGGTCGTGTTGGGTCACAGGGAAAAAAACAGCAGAAATGTGTTTGTAACATCTGTATGATAGTAATGTATTGTGATGGTCTAACTACTGTATCTACCTATATCAAATCTATCTATCATCTATCTATCTATCTATCTCCTATCTATCTATCTATCTATCTATCTATCTCCTATCTATCTATCTATCTATCTCCTATCTTTCTATCTATCTATCTATCTATCTATCTTCTATCTATCTATCTATCTATCTATCTATCTCCTATCTATCTATCTATCTATCTCCTATCTTTCTATCTATCTATCTATCTCCTATCTATCTATCTATCTATCTACCTATATCAAATATATATCCTATCTATCTATCTATCTATCTATCTATCTATTATCTATCTATCTCCTATCTATCTATCTATCTATCTATCTATCTATCTCCTATCTATCTATCTATCTATCTATCTATCTCCTATCTATCTATCTATCTATCTATCTATCTATCTATCTATCTATCTATCTCCTATCTATCTATCTATCTATCTATCTATCTATCTATCTATCTCCTATCTATCTATCTTAATGTATCTATCTATCTATCTATCTCCTATCTATCTATCTATCTATCTATCTATCTCCTATCTATCTATCTTAATGTATCTATCTATCTATCTATCTATCTATCTATCTATCTCCTATCTATCTATCTATCATCTATCTATCTATCTATCTCCTATCTATCTATCTATCTATCTATCTATCTCCTATCTATCTATCTATCTATCTATCTATCTATCTATCTATCTATCTCCTATCTATCTATCTATCTATCTATCTATCTATCTATCAGTTTACAATCAATCTCATACATTCCTGTATAAAGCACTATCTTTCCATGAGGATACAATGTAGTAGATGGTCGTCTACATTATTTGTAATATCTCTGAGCAGTAACGATTTCGCAGTGATCGCCTTTCGAGCTGAACTCTACCCAGTCAGCCCCAGTCTATTACTATTCCCATCCCCCACCACTGTATGTGACTCATAGGAAGCTGAGCTACGGGGAATTGTTTGCCAGATGATTGTTTCCCTGAAGTTGCAGCTCTGCGGGATTTTAAAAAATGTGTTTGACCCTGTAATCTTTCCGAACCACTATATTTAGTGTACTTAGTACTGTGAGGACCCTGCCCAACAAAACTGTAAACCTCAGCTTCCAGACCCCCCGTGAATGTGATATAAGTCAAGTGGGGGGGATTCATAGGAGTTGCATTTTAACTTTACTACTAGCAAGGAAATGGAACTTGTTAAATGAGATATCTTAGATATTATTATAGTATTATATCAATACCAGGGTTTTAGTCTTATAGTTGAACTTATAACATACAAGGCGCTTGTTGAGAAGTGACATGTATTTCATAGATCACTGTACAGTAGACGCCGGGAATGTGTCACGTTGCATGTGGAAAATAAACTACAGATGTTGCGGCTGTGTTTCGTGTAAAGCAGTGTGTGAAGTATTGTAATGACAGCAAAACATCACAGCGTTAGACTCCTCGGCTCACAGCAAGACATCAGAAGCTCTCTTTCATTATACATGATTGTCAATGAATGTTTCTGTTTAATGATGGAATTTATTAGGACTGTTCTCAATCCCATTTTTTTTATTTTATGTAACATTATTCCGAGTATTATTAACTACTAACTTTATTCCAGTTTTAAATGAGTATTATTAGCTACTAGTTTTATAGTGGAATAAGGATTGGGGGCTCGTCTGGGACCAAGTGTTGCACAACCACATGGTAATAAAAATATACCTAATAAAAAAAACATAATAAACATCTTAGGCATCCTCATGTTGTCCAGGTCTCCCTTAGGGACCTCTTCCCGCATCCTAAGTGACATCTAGTATTATGGCATTTGGGCAACCTATTGGGCCTCAACAGCACTTGTAAAGTGCGTGACATCACCCAGCTGGCCATAAAGGTGGTGATGGAGGTGGAGAAAAGTCTTCTTTAAATAACCTGTTACTAAGATATTCCTTTTAATAATAATTAGTAATAGAAATGTCCTCTAAGAGGAACCAAAGGAAGAACGAAGTTTTGGATTTGGGTCTAACTGAAATTTTTGAAAAATTCAGATTGAATTCAGTTTGATCCAAATCTGTACGTTTATCTCTAATTCCAATGAAGGAAAATCCTACTGAAGCAGCCAGGCTGAATGTATAGTATTTTCCACTGTGATGACTCACTAATTTAATCCAGTAAATTTGCCTTTGGTCATAGCAACTCATGAGTCACAGCACAACCGCATTTGCTATAATTACATGTGACGAGAGGAGCGTGACACTCTGATCTTTTACCATGAAACATGGATCGCAGCTTAGCCTTCAGCAATTTATTTGCACAATTAGCAAGAACAATGGATGATATACAGGCTGGCCAGCTCCAGCCAATAGGGGGCAGACAACTTTTTCAAAATGCTAAAATTTCAGCTCTTTTTGATATTCTTAAGAACATATCACGGTAAGTATATTTGGTGCAATTTATTGTTCAGCTATAAAAAGTAACAATTATGTGTCATGTCACCATTAAAAATGGATCTAGGGGTACTCGATGTATAATGTATTGAATGAAATAACAAATGATTTGCTCCTGTTTCTAGATGATCTATCGTATCAGAACACCAGTTGAATACACTTTTTTGTTTTTATTCAGCAGGGGCAACCTAACACAGATTGGCGTTTCACCCAGGCACAGAGACCCGGACCCAGTGGGTAAGTGAGCTCTCTCATATTTTACTTAAAGATGTTTCAACACCTCCACCAAGTCCAGTATGCTCAGGGCCGGCTCCAGGTTTTTATGGGCCCTTGGGCGACAGAGCCTCAGTGGGCACCCTTGTAAAGGAGGTGGGGGAGTCGAGACACTGTGCGTTGCAGATGAAGCGAGTGACGTCATGCAGGAGTGTGGCGTCACCAACGCCATACCTCCCAATCTTTAAAAGAGTAGAAAGAGGGGCAGAATGTGCGGCGCGCTCTGCGCGCCGCTGCAAATTTAGCTCCACCCACTTTTATGTTGATTCCACCCATTCTCATTCATTATGTACTCCCACACAGTATAATCCTCCTACAGTCACCTGTAAATTATATGCCCCCCCTCCATCTCTCCCCCAGTTTCATATACCCCCTTCCTCTGTCCCCAGTTTCATCACGTTCTCCCCCTTCATCTGCCCACAGTTTCATGTCCCCCGTCTCTGCCCCAGTGTCATGCCGTTCCCCCCCTCCCCTTCATTTGCCCCTTCAGTTTCATTGGGCCCCCTCCATCTCTGTCCCCAGTTCCATGCCGTTCTCTCCCCACCCCCTCCATCTGCCCCAGTGTCATGCTGTTCCCCCCTCCCCTTCATTTGCCCCCCAGTTTCTTTGGGCCCCCTCCATCTCTGTCCCCAGTTTCATGCCGTTCTCTCCCCACCCCCTTCATCTTCCCCAGTGTCATGCCGTCCCCCCCCTCTCCTTCATTTGCCCCCCAGTTTCATGGGCCCCCTTCATTATGTTCCACCTTAATATGTAATACAAAACAAACACTTACACTCACCTTCTATCACTCACCTTCCTCGTTCCCCCGACGCTCCTCTCTCCCTCCAATTACATACGCGATGCAGGAGCTGTGAGATCAGCTCCTGCTTAGCTCCGGACCGGCTTGCGTGTGTAGGCGTGATGACGTCATCGCGCCTACACACGCAAGCCGGGCCGGAGCTTTAAAGCAGGAGCTGATCTCACAGCTCCTGCATCGCGTATGTATTTCAGCTCATCGGCGGACGGACGCCGATGAGCTGAAATTGTGACAGGCAAGTGCCGGGGGGCCCCCAGAGGCTCTGTGGGCCCCGGCACTTGCCCGACTATGCCGTGCGCTGACGCCGGCCCTGAGTATGCTACATCTTTTAATAAGTACTGCCCCGCTGATTCTATCACCGTTGGAATTTTTTCTCTCGCCCCGCCATTCCTGAGCCATCAATACTGTTAGTTTTGGTACCTGTTGTTCTATTTAGGCTTCTGCTGCCACTGCGCTGACACTGGCTGCCTCTGATTGGGGCTGTGAATCACACTCCCTGCCTGACACCGCCCTCCTGACATTACCCATCAGACATGAAAACTAACTCCTCTTGTTGCTCAGGTATGGTGGGGGCTAGAGAGAAAATGGAAACCCTATGTGCTTTAAAAAGCGATTTCCCGCGGAAGCCCTCAGACCTCACAGACCATAATACGGTCTGCCAGGTTTCCGCCTGGTTTCTGCCCAAAATTGGCAGAGGGGCAAGTCCTGCTTGCACAGGACTTGTAGGACCTTGCACAGTTCTGCATATACAGCTGCCTCCGGGAAGCTGTCCACTATATAGCGCTGGTGCTGGGGAACTGCTGCTCCGCTCCTAAGACTTGAATAATAACAGAACCGCTTGCACTCCTCATCCACTGCCATGGTTTCTGGCGCCCAGAGGCAGCTAGATCAGCAGATCGGTGTTGGGTGTCAATCCTACACAGATCACATATCACTGACCTGTCTGGGGGATAAGCATCAGTATCAAAATGCATTTGGGGCTGGAATACCTCTTTAAGAGGCGGCCAACACCACATAAGAAAATGGCCATGTTCATAATGCTGACAAACTTTTGAAGCCTCTTTTTAATTTCTGTGAGTGCTGATTTGGAAGATTGCACATGGCCCTAGATAGTATACCAAATCTACATTGCAAAGGGAAGACAAATCCTACAGCACGTCCTCCCTAATGCTGAAACGTCTCCATTGCAGAGATATGGCCATTTTGAGGAAATGTAAACACCAATGCCCTCCTTGCTCCAAAGAGCTAATTTGCATGTTGACAGATGAGCTCTGGCTTGATGCGCTGGATTCTGGTGACTGATTCCTTCTAATCGCTACCCCTCCACTGATTCTGGCACAGTGCCGCACCTCCCATGAGGCGACCTGAAGCGACCGCTTCAGGCGGCGCTGTGCCAGGTCCCCAGGGAGGGTGGCATTTTTGCTGACCTAAGCCAGTCCAGGACAAGCTGTCCTGGACTGGCTTAGGGTCACCGTCATTGAGCGGTGGATTGGGGAGGCCACTGGAGCAGCGCTGCTCCAGCGGCCGAACCTCACGCTCAGGCAGAGAGCAGGTCTTCTCCATGCCTGCTCTCTGCCTATTAAGATGCTTGCTCCGCTAGGCCCGCCCCCTCTGCTAGGCTCCTCGGGGGGGGGGGGGGGGGCGGCTTTCTGACGTCTGCTTCAGGCGTCAGAAACAAATGGTTCACCCCTGTTCTGGCACAGTTGCAATCTTTTTCTTTAGCCCCCACCATTCCTGAGCAATAACTGCTGATGCTTTCAGGTGGGCGGTCCCTTATCTGCTTCCATCCAAGACTGCCTGATAGCAGAGAGCCTAATTGTTCTGAAGCTAACAGCATTGATTGCTCAGGAATGGTAGGGGCTAGAGAAAAAATTCCAACTGTGCCAGAATCAGTGAATCGATGCTTATTGGGGGATGCTAGGACTTGGAGTTGGTGGAGGTGGTGAAAGGTCCCCTTTAAATAACCTGATTATTAAGATATTCCTTATAATAATGATTAGTAACAGAAATGTCATCTACGTAACGTAACATTTACATGTATGAAAGCTCTCCAGAATCCATCTGTTAGCGTCACCTCTCAGCGTTTCCTGGCAGCTCGGGCGAGCACCTGTTACTCCCTCACATTTGGCCTGTATCTTATAGGAAAATATCTTTGCATCTCTTTAGAGCACAGCAACCCACAGAAGAAGCTGGAGTGTGGCCAAACAACCAGTTTGAAACAGAAAGACTACAAGCAATGATCCTGGCGTCAGCAAATGGTCAGTTTCCATAGCGGATAATGTAAAAAATTCTAAGTCGGCAAGAAAACTCGGCCTTGCGAGATTATTTAGAAAGGACAATACTCAATGCTGAGGAGCAACTGAGAGTGCACTGTCCGTGAATAGAGGTGAACTGCTCTGGAAACCAAAACTAAATTTCAGATTCAAGATGTGGTTTCAGTAGGAACTTATAGAGGGGCAACATCACTTAGGGATCAGTAGTTTTTGTCTCACTTTTTAGACATCCTAAAATCTTAATTGCTTTACAGCTGCTGCTTGACATTGGGCACCGTGCAGCTGCTCAGCTTACTTAGAACCAGAATTTACAAGCCCTTCTCATGTTCTGTCATCCATGTAATATATATTTTATGGCATGTGATTGCTCCGTAGTCCCTCCATCTGTGGCTACAGCACAAGGCTTCCCAAACAGTTCATCTGCTAGTATACCTTCAAGTATTTCACATACAATGGATATAAGACTTACCGTATACAATGCTCTATCAAGGACTAAGCTCAGCTCCCTCACTATCCATGGATGAATGCCATTGGACTAGTATCAAAGTTATCTGTTCAGATTTTACTTTAATAGGCTATTGCCCCATGTGGCGAAACTCAGCATTTTTTCTTGCAGATTTTGATGTGTTTTTTGTAGCCATCGTCCGGAGTGGATTTAACAGTCTAAGCCCTTCCTTTATATTCTCCATTCCTTATGTAGACACCCCTGACTTCGGCTGCAAAATCTGCAACAAATAACGCTACGTTTCCTCAACGTGGGGCCTTAGTTCTTGTTTTAGGTAACTTTTGCAATCAAAATATATCAGAATTCTGGTGAAATTTGTACTATTTGTGTAAGAAGGGGGTGCGGCTTCCTGGAAAGTATTTGTCGCTCATGTTGCAGCATTGGGGCATATTGATCAATATTGTCGAATTTTACACTTAAAGGGATTCTACCATTAAACTACCTTTTTTTCTAATGAACACGTCGGAATAGCCTTAAGAAAGGCTATTCGTCTCCTACCTTTAAGCGTCGTCTCTGTCGCGCCGTGCCGTAGAAATACCGGTTTTAACCGGTATGCAAATGAGCTCTCCGCAGCAATGAGGGCGGGCCCCAGCGCTGAAACACTGATGAGCGTGTCCCCATTGCTGCCCAGAGCTCTTTCCTGCTCCGCTTCCTTCTGCAGCAACTCTGCCTCTTCTGGCTTCTCTTGCTCTTGTATTCGATACAGGAGCATAGAGAGGCCACCCCAAAATGGCTCCGGTATTGAACTGCAAGACCGGCTACCCAAAAATGGCTGCCAGACGGCTCCTGTACTGAACTGCAAGAGTGGCTACCCAAAAATGGCCGCTGGCCGGCGGACATTTTTGGGTAGCCGCTCTTGCAGTTCCATACAGGAGCCGGCCGGCGGCCATTTTGGGGTGGCCTCTCTATGCATCGGCCTTTCAGCGCTGGGGCCCGCCCTCATTGCTACGGTGAGCTCATTTGCATACTGGTTAAAACCGGTATTTCTACGGAACGGCGTGGCGGAGACCACGTCTAAAGGTAGGAGACGAATAGCCTTTCTTAAGGCTATTCCGACGTGGTAATTAGAAAAAAAAGTAGTTTAATGGTAGAATCCCTTTAAACGAAGTTGAAAACTTTCTGCCCACTAGTCAGTGTTATGCGTAAATGCGTAAACTGGGGCCTTGTGAACTGGTGTTTGTTTTTTTTTACCAATTGTACCAATTCCCATCTACTCTCCGGCCAAACTTTCTATTCCTAGGTGTCTCTTTTTGCATAAATATGCATCCTTCAGGAATTGTGTTTAAACTAGGCCTGAGGAAGGGGCCTAGAGACTCGAAAGCTTGCAATCTGTCACCATTTTAGTTAGCCATTAAAAAGGTATCAACTACTGAAGACTCTACTGTAGATATAAAACTAGTAGAAACTGCGAAAGTATCATTGGTATCGTTTGTCTAACGGGACATCTCCAGTTGGGTAAAGTTACGCTATTTCTGATGACATCATGTCCTGTTTGTTACCCACATGATGTAACTCTGCAGATTCTGATTTGGCAGTCTGGACAGACAGTGTGTAATGTATTAGAGATCTTCTAGACAAATGTTCTCCGCACAATAATAGACGCCTATTGATTGGAAACATGAGAGCTGCAAATGGTGGGCCTTGGCCTTTAGCTGTCAGATCGCTGGTAATTCTCAGCAGTTACCATCTATGATCTAATCCCTCGGAGAGTTTGCAGCACATGAATTCAGGTGGCTTAAAAGATGGAAACATGTTTGTTCCGCTCGATAAGGTCTCGTAATGAGAAGCTGAGTGGTTCCCGTCAGTGTGTATGTGCATTTTGTGTTACGCTCCTCCTTCTTATTGCTATGGAGGGTTTCTATGTGTTTTATAATCGACATAATCTCCATGTTAGAGTAATTCCACTTAAAATATTAGGGGGTAACAAAATACTTCATCATAAAGTTTTAGATTCTCAGTCATAGTCACTCCTCTAACCAGATTGAGTCCACCATTGGGTTCTATAATGATCTCAGTTTGCTTCAGTAGAACCACTAGGGTCTGGTCTTGCAAGTCATGCAATACGAGCAGATTCATTACCTTAGTGGCCTCAAACCAAAGCGCAATCAAGAGGGGGCGTTCAGCCTTAGTTCAAATCCAAAAAATCACCTGTAATTTGCTTGTGTGAACTGACGTTAAACATGTATAAACCACAGTCATAGTCCACCTTATACAACCACTTATGACCATCCTGTAAGGATTCACCTGCAAACCCGCGGCCCCCCTAGCACCTGAGCATGAGGGCTTCCAGCACAAAAATTAACTAAACAGTTATTATACTCAAGTGCCTAAAATATCAGGGATATGACATGTATAAAGAGACCAATATGTGAATGTAGGGTCAATTTAACACATGGCTAGGTCCAGTGTAAAGGTTTCATAAGTGAGGTCCTACCCATCACCACCACTTAGAAATACCTGACCTGTACAAATTATAATGCACCCTATATGGTCCCTATATAGTATAATGACTCCCCAGTGATCCCATGTAATATGGTGCTCCTCAGTGACCCATCACACAGTCAAATGCCCCGGTATGCTTCACACATTAACCTGTCCCCTCCCGAGGTCCCTCAGACATTATATCATAATGTCTCCCTTCAGATATTATTATTATAAAGCCCCCCCCACACACACATTTTTATTCCCCCCTCTAGGTTGCCCCCACAGCTTGATATCCCCCTCCAGGTCCCACCCACAGTTTGTCCACAGTTGATCCCACAGTTTCATGTCCTCCTCCAAGTAGCCCCCACAATTTCATGTTTCTTTACAGGTGGCCCCATAGTTTCATGTCCACAACCCAAATTGCCCCCATAAGTTTCATGCCTCCACCAGGTAGTCCCCCACAATTTCAGGTCACCTGGTTGACCCTACAGTTTCATACCCTCTCATCCCAGGTTGCCTCACACCGTTTTATGTTCCCCTTAAGTTGCCCCCACTGTATATAGCAAAAAAAAAAACAAAAACTTTAATAGTCACCTTTCCCCGTTCTTCTGTTCTGTCCTGTCTTTGGTCCCGTAGTCTTAAGGGAGCGAAAGGTGCGATGAAAGTGACGTTATCACACCAACTGCTGCAAGACACCGGGAGCGGAGACAGCAGCCTGTCTGTTTCACTGTTGTCTTCAACTCATCCTCGTCCCGAGTTGGGGCAGCCATGAATTATAGTAGATCTGATGGACCAAGGCATCTTCAACCCACCTTTATCTTCACCCTGCTCTTAAAATGGGGCAAACGATAAACACAGTGACACATCTTTGGCACAAGTCCCAGCCACGCACCAAAGATTCACCACTTGATCACTGGTTTTCTGGAGTAAATCTCATCGTAAATTGTCTTTCTAAATTATGATAATTTCCTGTTGGCCTGACCTGTCTATTCTGCATTTCTATGAATGTGCTCCAGAACACAGTATGTTTAGTATATCGCATATATGGTAGTTATAGTATAGTAAATACCGTACACTCCATCTGATCAGTATTCCTTTGGTTTCCCACAGAAGCCGCTGAAGGAGGTTCAGCTATCGGAGGAGGAACGGGTACAATGGGCCTCAGTGCTCGCTATGGACCACAGTTCACACTGCAACATGTCCCAGACTACAGACAAAACATCTACATTCCAGGAACAACATCAACACTTACTAACGCTGCTGGGAAACGAGACGGAAAAGCAGGAGCACCTTCAGGAAACAAGAAGAAATCCGGCAAAAAGGAGAAGAAATGAAGATATGAAACCTGCTTGTAAGCACGCAGAATCCCGCGAGAACATCCCCAGCCAAAAATCTCCGAGTGATGTTCAATGTCTTATCTACAAAGGAAGAGAGCGTTAGAGTTGGTTGTATCAGTCATCATCAGGGCTAGTAGCCGGGTCCTCTCCGCTATTAGTGCTTATGATGGGAATACTAGTACGGACACTGGATATCTGAGCCCTATCGCAACGCGCCAAGATTTTCTATTGGCCAAGGTTAATTCTATTTTGCAAAAGTCATTTCTTAACCAATGATGTACTCTTTATACATAGACATAGAGTCCAGCCTCGCTGGTTGTATTCCACCACCTTCTGGAAATTCTTCCAATGTATATATGTATTGCTAAATAGTTATTTATAATTTATCAGCCTCAGAGACGTCTTCTTTAAGCTTTGTTAACCCACACGCCATTCTTAAGCGGAAAAATTAAAAAAAAAAAAATAAAATAAAAATTGATGTTTGGTTTTAGAATTTAGAACAAATTTCCTTTATATCTATATTTTTTGTAAAGAATTTTATGACACCCCCAAAAATTTAAATTCTAGAAATAATATAAGAAAAAAAAAATTGTGGCTTAAAAAACAATGTAAGAGCCAGAAAAAAAAACAAAAAAAAACAAACATAGTATGTCTAATGCCAGTGTCTTGACCATAAAGTTGGTCAAATTTGCGAAATTATTTTGGGGAAATGTTGTGGGAAGATACGAGAATCCAGAAGATTTAGACCTACGACAAGTCACAATTGTAGGACCAGGATTAGGATTATTCTCAGCTCTTAAAGAGCAATTTATGGGTTTCTAGTGTTGCACCAAGGAATGCATGTGTAATAATTCCTTTAAGTCAGCATTGTCTTCCTTCTGCATGTACGTTCCCAGCATGGAGTGTATGCATTCTTTATAGAGAATGAGAACAAAAAAGTGAGCCCGTTTAATACAGGCCAGACATTTAGAATTCAATTAGAATTTCCAAAAAAAAAATTGTAAAAAATTGACATGAAGGGTTTTTCACTTTCCTTAATTTTTTTTTACAATTCTTCAAGAACTCAAACGTTACGATTCATACAAACATGCTCGTTCCAAAAACTTTTTGAAACTTCCTTCACGTCTTGCAAAACAAGACACTGGCAAAATTCTAATTCTCGAGATATTTCCATTCTTGTTTCACATTTTTTTACGTGATTTTCTTAGCGTTGTGATTTTTTTTCTTTATCGTTTTTTTTACACGTGATGTACGGTAGCTGCTAGGAGCCGGTAGCACACGCTTGTTTCTTAAGGATGAATTTTTTTGGTATTACGTTATCACAGAGCAAAAAAAAAACAAAAAAAAACGGGGGAGCAGAAGTTAAGCAATTTTTTGAAAATTTTCAAAAAAATTTTTTCTACTCGTTATTGCTTGAATTTCTGATCCTGGACTTTTGGAGGCCGATACGAATTTCCGATGCCTTGAGCAGCGAAGCCTTGTATCTTGTCAATGGTAACAGCACTACTTACATGTACGTGATATTACGGCATCATACACTAACCTCTGCTACTATGCCAATGCCTCTCCTGTTTCGTCAGGACGCAACCACTAATCCACCCTTCCCACGGGTATCGACAACACGGTAACCTTCCTCCGGAGCTTGTAACACTATTACTAGGGCAGTCACACAAGTTGTTTAGTGGTCGGTGATTTTATTTTTGGTTCTTTACTTTATAACAAAACCTTCCTTGTAGTATAGCTCTAGGTATTGTAATCTAGTAATTCCGTGATCCTTCCATCCCTGTATAGAACTTGTGGGCTGCAGTTCTTGAATCCCTCCTGTATCTTTCTGTGTGGTTTGTGATATAAATGTACATTACATTGAATTCATCTGTCTTATCATTGTGTCTATTTCTGACCTGTACTTTATGATTATAAATATGCTTTCACCCTTCTTATACCAGTATAGACTAACGTCAATGTATTACACTCCAGTTTTATACAATAATATTTATATTGCTTTTTTTCTTTCTTGAAGAAAAAAAAAAAAAGAGAAAATAAATAAAATGTTTTCTTCCAAACAATATATTTTTTTCTGCTCATTCTTGGATTGTCGGCTTTTATTGATTTATTTATTTGAATTGGTTTTCTTTATGAATGAATTAATTTTATTTACTTTTTTTGTTGATTTATTTTTATTTTATTATTTATTATTTTATTTCATTTTTTTGTTTGATTTTATTTTCATTATTTATTTTTTGTATCTCTTTATTTTATTTTTTATTATTTATTTTATTTATTATTTTATTTCAATTGTAATTTATGATAAAAAAATAAATAAAATGTTAGGTTAGGGGTAACCGTATATACTCAAGTATAAGCCGACCCGAATATAAGCCGAGGCCCCTAATTTTGCCACAAAAAACTGGGAAAACTTATTGACTCAACTATAAGCCAAGGGGGGGGGGGGGGGGATGCAGCAGCTACTGGAAAATTTCAAAAATGGTCGGAGTTTTTGGGTGCAGTAGTTGTTGGGGAAGGGGAGGGGTGTTTGGGTTGTCTGCCTGCCCCTTCCCTGAGCTTGAGGACTTGTGTTTTTTCCCCCGCTTGGAACTCATCAGACTGTGCTAAAAAAAAACTCGGCTTATACTAGAGTATATACGGTAATTTATTTATTTCATTATTTTATTTACATTTTTTTGTTTATTTTTTATTATTTATTTATTTAATTGATTATTTTATTTTAGCCGTTTTTTTGTTTTGTTTTTTGTATGTTTTTATTTTTTATTTTATTTATTATTTTATTTAAAAATGTTAATATAGGATTAGGGGTAAGTGACACAAAATATCGCTCCTATTATCGTGAATGACGTGTATTGCAACTTGTAATTTTTGTGTTTTAGACAGTCAATGGGACCAAACCACCATCTTCAATTCCAACTCCTTCATAAATGGCTGACAGCTATGGTCAGTTAGACGCAATTAAGATCATAAAGAATTCATGAAAAAACTAATGATTGTCTTTGCAAGACTAAGCAACAAACTAGACATATAATTAATTATACAATATTATACAAAATTAATATTATTTCATTTTGAAGCTGGAATTGATAACTTTACTCCAACTTCATCCAAAACTTGTGATTCCAGCTCCAGGACTTCTACTCCAACTCCAGAGCTCACGATAATCAAAAAGAAGTCCATCAGATCTGGAATTTTTGTGATCCACAAGTTAAGGACAAATAATGAGTCGCAACGTGACTGCATTCACTTTCACTAGCTATAACAAGTCCATGCTTTGTGCAGGGAGGGGGGGGGGTAGATAAACTGTAACATCATCTATTGACTATGACAAAGTCTCTGACACAGATGTGAACCTAAGCCAACTAATAAGTGGTGTAAAGACAGACAAGACAGTCTAAAGATGTGCAAAACACATCATCCAGTATCAGCCACCGTGATAAATCTGGCACAGTTGAAGATCATCCAGTCTAAGTTCGCAACATCTAAAATGTAGACGATATTATAAATTTGACCCTCGTTTTTCTGTCTGCAACAGAAACTTCTGACGTTTCCTGGGACACAGATGACAGCCTTAGGATGGATTCACACATGGCATACCATAGACAAATCAGCCACAGAATTTCCATGTCTGACATGCCGACTTTGATGCAAAATTGCTTTGATATTGCAAAAGATTTTCCCACGGAATTTCCACAGCAAATCAGCCTGGGGATCTGCAGATTCTGTCACTTTATCCATGCCATGGAATCTGCAGATTTTTACGCAAATTTGCTGGGGGAATTCATTCCACATTATCTGTACGGACATAAAAAATGGCCTCCCCTCTTGTGAGCTGCACAAAAGAAGAGCGGCATTCAGTGATTTTTTTTATTTTTTGGTCCAAGGGTTTATTTGGTGCCAATGTATATTGAAGACAACGGAGAAAGGGTTTTGTTGCAAAGAAAATGGATAGAGAAGATTAAGGTAAGACGTCGAAGTGTCAGCCATGAAGACGGAGACAGACAACTGAGGACAACAGTGAGTGTGCACATAGACTGAATTAGGGTTCGGGTGGCTCTGGTCCCTGATGGAAGCGGAAGTGAACCCGTCCAGACCCCACAGTATAACAGGTGGAGGTCTAGGAAATGGATAAAAACTAAAAAACAATCATACTCACTTTCTGTTACTTCTTTCGGGTCCATCGCTCTCTCTCTCGGCCTGCTCGTGACATCATGCGCCCGGGGGTCACTACTGAGGCCTGTTATTGGGCCTTACAAGACACATTGGCCAGTTGAGCATCACGATGTCATGATGCTTGACGTGTCCATGTGACTTCTGTGGCCCAATCACAGACCTCAGCAGTGACACCCGTCTCATGACGTTACCAGGAGATCACCAGCAGCCACCATGAGGAGGCCCAAATACATAAATATATATCTTTTCACCTCCCTCTTAATAATTTACCACAATGCGTGTCGTGGCAGCCATTAGTTCATGCGAGACAAATCTCCAATTTTAGGTTTCAATAAAAACCAAACAAATTGGAATATTCGATTCGAAGCAGTTCAGCCAGTGGTGGAGGGGTACGGGACTTGCAGCCAGCTGGAAATAGTCAGGGCCCTGGACCACCATGATAGCGGTCAGGGAAAGCCTGGTACCCGTCACTATGAAAAATTTGCTGTATGGAGGGGGCAAGTGTTTGCAACGGGGTCCACAACACTTTAGTTACACCACAGGGTTCAGCCATATCTAACAATGACTATAAATACAGTTAACCCTTCTAGTGATACAATGTAACATTTATGCAACAAGAGGCGCCGTCTGCAGGAGCCTCACGCTCTTCTATATGCAACCATTCCCTTGTTGTTGTTTTTTGTGGGATTTGTTTTTTTCTGTCTGTCATCTGGATTGCTGAAGCAGGAATAGCACAGGAAGGTAGAAGGATACAAGGATACAGTGATCCGGAGATATAAACAGCAGAGGCGGCGGCGTCTGGTGGGGGAGGAGGAGAGAGCTGCATAGAAACAAGGAGGAGAATTAGCCGGCTAAGGGGATTATTGATTAGAAGCTCTGGGCTACAGATCTGCAAAACAAAGGATGAAATACATTAGTGAGGAGGAATTGCCTGGAGACAGAGGAGGCAGATAAGAGCAATGTAGGTTACAGGCCTGTGCAATAATCACCAATTACACGTCTGCAGCCGCCAGGACTGTTACTAGGCAGTGCGGGGAGCTGCAATGTTTCATGTCATATTACTGGGATTTTCCAGGATACATTCATCCTACCAGGACGCTTGGTGTATGAGATGTACAGACTCGCTAACAGGGCTCAACTGCAGCATGTGTACAGAGATAGCATTGTTATACCCATGGGACATGACCGTGCCGAAATATTACAAAACCAATGAAGCAAACAAAACAAAAATGTAGAGAACGGCTTAGAACAATCCGGCTCCTGTTAGGAAATGGAAACATTGATTCCTTATAGCTACATGCACATACAGCAGATTCATTATCAAAATTCTAATCCATAGATGTCTGCAAAGTTAATTCAGATAAATGGTACAGCGCCCCCTAAAGTCACTTAGACACAGCAGAATTTTGCATTGGGTCTTATTCACGTGACGTAAATCGTATGGCAGCCATCACATGGTTTTTTGTTTTGTTTTCACTACATAAACCCTGTTCTGTAGAAATCACATTTCAGTAGTCATCTCACTATATACAGGAAGGTACCACTTATATATAGATAATACAGGACCCCCCATTTACAATAATCCATGGTATAGCTGATGTCACATGTTTGGTGATTTGGTTTTCCATATACAGTCCTATGAAAAAGTTTGGGCACCCCTATTAATCTTAATCATTTTTAGTTCTAAATATTTTGGTGTTTGCAGCAGCCATTTCAGTTTGATATATCTAATAACTGATGGACACAGTAATATTTCAGGATTGAAATGAGGTTTATTGTACTAACAGAAAATGTGCAATATGCATTAAACCAAAATTTGACCGGTGCAAAAATATGGGCACCTCAACAGAAAAGTGACATTAATATTTAGTAGATCCTCCTTTTGCAAAGATAACAGCCTCTAGTCGCTTCCTGTAGCTTTTAATCAGTTCCTGGATCCTGGATGAAGGGATTTTGGACCATTTCTTTCTACAAAACAATTCAAGTTCAGTTAAGTTTGATGGTGGCCGAGCATGGACAGCCCGCTCTCAAATGATCTGAAAACAAAGATTGTTCAACATAGTTGTTCAGGGGAAGGATACAAAACGTTGTCTCAGAGATTTAACCTGTCAGTTTCCACTGTGAGGAACATAGTAAGGAAATGGAAGACCACAGGGACAGTTCTTGTTAAGCCCAGAAGTGGCAGGCCAAGAAAAATATCAGAAAGGCAGAGAAGAAGAATGGTGAGAAGAGTCAAGGACAATCCACAGACCACCTCCAAAGAGCTGCAGCATCATCTTGCTGCAGATGGTGTCACTGTGCATCGGTCAACTATACAGCGCACTTTGCACAAGGAGAAGCTGTATGGGAGAGTGATGAGAAAGAAGCCGTTTCTGCACGTACGCCACAAATAGAGTTGCCTGAGGTATGAAAAAGCACATTTGGACAAGGCAGCTTCATTTTGGAAACAAAAATTGAGTTGTTTGGTTATAAAAAAAGGTGTTATGCATGGCGTCCAAAAAGAAACAGCATTCCAAGAAAAACACTTGCTACCCACTGTAAAATTTGGTGGAGGTTCCATCATGCTTTGGGGCTGTGTGGCCAATGCCGGCATCGGGAATCTTGTTAAAGTTGAGAGTCGCATGGATTCCACTCAGTATCAGCAGATTCTTGAGAATAATGTTCAAGAATCAGTGACGAAGTTGAAGTTACGCCGGGGATGGATATTTCAGCAAGACAATGATCCAAAACACCGCTCCAAATCCTCAGGCATTCATGCAGAGGAACAATTACAATGTTCTGGAATGGCCATCCCAGTCCCCAGACCTGAATATCATTGAACATCTGTGAGATGATTTGAAGCGGGCTGTCCATGCTCGGCGACCATCTAACTTAACTGAACTTGAATTGTTTGTCCAAAATCCCTTCATCCAGGATCCAGGAACTGATTAAAAGCTACAGGAAGCGACTAGAGGCTGTTATCTTTGCAAAAGGAGGATCTACTAAATATTAATGTCGCTTTTCTGTTGAGGTGCCCATACTTTTGCACCGGTCAAATTTTGGTTTAATGCATATTGCACATTTTCTGTTAGTACAATAAACCTCATTTCAATCCTGAAATATTACTGTGTCCATCAGTTATTAGATATATCAAACTGAAATGGCTGTTGCAAACACCAAAATATTTAGAACTAAAAATGATTAAGATTAATAGGGGTGCCCAAACTTTTTCATAGGACTGTAACTATCCTTACTTTCATAAACGAACATGGAACTCTCTGATACTCATAATAGGCCAACACTTCCTGTTCTATAGAGATCACATTACATCTATCATAGGGAGTGTTACAGGTAGGATTACTGGGTTCTTTATGGCTTAAGGACACTTTATACAGAGGTGTTTTCTCTATTTATACGGGCTCTGAGTGGCTGGGTTTCTGACCAGACTATAGAAAGGTCCTGCATGGTGATATCCATTGGCAACTGATCAAGACAACAGACTTTCACTTGGCCGGCAAACCCTACAATAAAAGGGCTCATATCTTTGGAATAGCCGAACTGATTTGGATAAACAAAACACCAAAATGATCAGGGTGACGGCACAGAGCAGATGATGGATGTCATTGGCTTGTCAGACCTCTTTAACCAACAGTAGTAGAGAGTGTGCGGTGGTGAACCTAGCTCCTCTGCTGCCTGTGGTGGACGATCGAAAGACGCCCCCTAACCTCCCCCAACGGACTGAATACCAGGAAGGGGAGGTTACTAGGGGTGACATTACAGTGCAGTAACATTTTGTGACTTACGCAGCGCTGCAACTCCCATAAGGCGACCTGAAGCGAGCGCTTCAGGCGGCGCTATGTCAGGGCCCCAGGGAGGGCGGCATTTTTGATTATCTAAGCCAGTCCAGGACAAGCTGTCCTGGACTGGCTTAGCACCGAGCGGTGGTTTGGGGAGGCCACTGGAGCAGCGCTGCTCCAGCAGCCTCCCCTCACGCTCAGGCAGAGAGCAGGTCTTCTCCGTGCCTGCTCTCTGCCTGCGAACGGCGCTAAGCCCCTCCCCCTTCGCTCCACCACGTCCAGTTCTCTCAGCCACGCCCCCTTCTCTCCACCCCCTCCTCCTGGGGTGGGGGGGGCGACTTTCTGTAGTTCGCCTCGGGCGGCGAAAGGGGTAGGTTCACCCCTGCTTACAGGAGACATCTCTAACTAATCGCTCACATTTACCATCCTTTCCCTTCGGACCACCATGACCACTTCTTCCAGCTGTGACTTGTCTGTGTAAAGTTTGCAACACAGACATTTTTGACTCCTTATTTGTTCACACACCTGACCCCCAGATATATATAATTCCCCTTCTATTCATAATGTCCCCTAATGAACTATTTTATAAATGTCCCTTGCATGCGGAATTATACCCCACAGTGGCACAGAATTATGCCCCATAGCGGCCCCTGCAGCCTCTATTATGCGTCACAGCGGCCCCTGCAGCCTCTATTATACCTCACAGCGGCCCCTGCAGCCTCTATTATGCATCACAGCAGCCCCTGCAGCCTCTATTATATCTCACAGCGGCCCCTGCAGCCTCTATTATGCATCACAGCGGCCCCTGCAGCCTCTATTATGCATCACAGCGGCCCCTGCAGCCTCTATTATGCATCACAGCGGCCCCTGCAGCCTCTATTATACATCACAGTGGCCCCTGCAGCCTCTATTATGCATCACAGCAGCCCCTGCAGCCTCTATTACGCCCCACAGCAGCCCTTACAACCTCTATTACACCCCACAGTGGCACAATAGGCTGTGGGGCATAATAGAGGGCGGGTGACCACTGTGGAGCATAATAGAGGTCTCAGCGCAGGAGGCATGGTGACGTGCTATCATCGCCGCCTGCACTTAGATGCAGAGGTCTAAGCCAACCCAGCACAGGTCCACTCAGTTTTATTTTCAGAGCGGCCCCTCTTGGGCTAGTTTGGAAAAAAATGGTAAAATTGCCGCCCCTCCAAAAGTGCTGCCTGAGGCGGCCGCCTCACCTCACTTCGTTAGTGGTGTGTATATGGATGTACATTACATGTGAGTAGGCACAGCGTACATATATGTTTTTAATGTGTGTACAAGTAAATGTACACTATATATGTATATCTTACAGTATGGAAGTTCCTAGTGCCGTGACTGTCCCTGGCGATGTCGCCCGTGCATCTGTGAGGTGTTACTATCGCGGACCATATGATCTACTTTGGATTGACTTTGAAGTTGACAGAGATCAAAGCTCTCACTTCGCGCTGTCTGCCCAGTGACACGGTAAGGTTTCCTAAGTCAAATATAGCAGTGACAACAGCGATGGCCGCAGCCCGGCAGATGGCAGGTTTTTTTTAATTCTTTAAGGCTCTTTTCTTTCTAGGCAGTGGCCACATTCCAGGAGACATTGAGGGAATCCATTTTCACTGTGACAGCCCATCTGCTCCCGGTAGTAACTGCAGATGGTAAAGGGAATACTCCGCACGGCCTGTCTCTATGCCGCTCCGGTATGTTGACATTCAGTCAGCGCAGGCCAAAGGCACAGAAGGAATATCTGCGATCACGTATCGGCACTTACATTAAGCGTTGTCGCTCAAAGCAAACTGCAATAAAAAGTAAAATAATTGGGGAAAAAAATGAATTTTTTAAAAAAAATTTATTCTGTTTTAAAGACGTTGACGTCGGGGAGATAGATTTTTTGCTTTATACATTTTTTCCTCTTTTCTTTTCAGCTCTTTAATTATACATGATCCAGACGACCGGCAAAAACATCAAATTCCAAAGCTGCATAAATAATTGAGAAATTCTGGAATATGCATAAGTGTGTACGCGGCTAAAAATAACTGGAGGAATAGAAAGGAATATTAGTCACACCATAGAACAAAAGATAAAGATATATCATTGTGACCGGTTGTCTATCAAAAGTCGGAGAAGTCGGAGGCAAATCGTATCGTATACAATACATAGAACACACCATATCATACATACAGGAAGCTGAAGGCGAGGAACGTTCCCCCGTCTATAGCTTCGCATTTAGGTCACCATTTCACAAGGGGTACTACGTCGCCTTAAGGAGACTGCCTCCTTCTCGAGTACACAGAGTCTTCAGATTCTGCTAAGAATCTTAGGAAGTTATAGGCAAATTAATTTCTACTTGATGGAAAAATTCTAACTTTTGGAACAGATATTCTGGTTTGGCTTTAATCCCAAAACCCGGCATTGATCTATAGGGTTCTTCCTGCCAATAGGTGGCACTAGAGATTTCATTTAAAGGATAGATTATGTTAGGGTTACCTGAATCAGTACCTCCATTGCCGAAATATTGTCATTGTATATATGCAAATGAGATGTTTAGAGTAACAAGGGTGTGGCCATTGCTCCAAAGAGTTCATCAGTAACGCCCTCATTGCTCCAAAAAGCTCATTTGCATATTAACAAAAATGACAATATCTCGGCAACAGAGGCAGCTTAACAAAACCAATGGCAACCCTATGTGGATTTCCATCACTCTTTACCCTTAGGCCGGGTTCAGACGGGGTCTTTTGGACTGGATTTTGACGCAAAATCAATGGGAGACGGGAGACATTTCCTTCTTCCGCAAGCGGTGAAAAAAGAAGTGAGCTGCCCTTTCTTCAGGAGGAATCTGCGGCTGATTCAGCCACGGTAATCCGCCTCGAGACACTCCCTCCCGACTTGGCCCATTCATTTGGGCCTCATACGGAGCGGAATGCCGCAACTGTATACACTGCACCCATATCCAGTTACGGCTAGTAAGGTTGAGCCGATCTTGAGATTTCAGGATCGATTTTAAAATCCATCATTTTCCAGCCGATCCCGATTGTGAAATTTGCTCGATGGCCGATCGAGATCCGATCTTTCCCGATCCAGATCACTCAACCCTAGTCAATGCTTCTCTATGGGAAAAGTCACTTTTAGGATTGAGCCGATTTTGAGATTTCAAAATCCGGTTTCCAATCATTTTCCAGCCGATCGCGATCATGAAACTTGCTCAATCACCGATCGGGATTCGATCTTTCCCGATCCCGATCGCTCAACCCCAGCGGCTAGCCATTTTTTGGACTGGATTCTGAGGCTGTCGCCGTCCAAAAAACTCCCATGTGAACTTACCCTTACTTTGATTTTCCTGGTTTATACCGAAAAATCAGACCACAATGAATAACGCTTCCTAAAATAGTGTCCTCCTAACCCCCAGCATGAGGTTATTTGTGCTGCATGGACGTCTCCTCCAGAACAGTACATCACATTGTTTCCGGATTTGGCACGTGTGGGTTGGTAGGTGAGTCACGCTGATAATAAGGACCATTCACAATAACAGCTTCTACTTACAAGACGTTTCCTGTCTTTCCCCTCACATAATGAAGGAGATATGCTATACGTATACTATATATATCTGTACCCAGTAAGAAATAGCTGAGAATAAATGTACGGAGTTCCTATGGCAACACTTTAGGACACAGATTCGAGTTCTGGGCCAATTCTGTACGATGGAAGGCAAGTCTGAGTCACCGTATCTCCGGTGTACAATGTGGAGGAGTATACAGACACGGAGAATGAGATAGATGGATTTCAGGAAATGTCATGTCCTGTGCTCTGTGTATTACATCAGTTTATCACGTTGCGTGTTTTCCTCTGGATTCTGGATTTGATTCTGGATTCATCTATTTCTTATACTAAACTTCTGGGGTGATAATCTGGACCTCTAATCCAGTGGTGAACCTAGCCTCTGTGCTGCCTGAGGCAGATGATCAACAGACACCCCCCCCAGACTGAATACTGAGGGGGTTAAGGGTTACAAATGGTCTCCTGGGCTGCCCCAAACTACCTCTCTCCTCCCCCGTGGCCCGCCGAAAACATTTAGGTCAGCCAAAATGCCGCCCCCTGCAGCTGAGACTATAACGCCGCCTGAGGCTACCGCCTCACCTCGCCTCATTAGAGGTGCAGCGCTGCTCTAATCCCACAAAGAACAACCGGCCTTGCACTGGGCTCTGGTGAAGTTGTCCGAGCAGCCGTAGACTCCATCTCCCAGGGTTGGATAGGATTTAGGTGGTTTATTCTATGGTTCTCTGGTATCAGCCAGTTTCTGCACTTTCTAGAGTTTGCCCCTCAGTCAATATCATAACAATAAGTCCCTGTATTCTTACATTGTGTGAAGGCATGACAAAGGATGTCACATCAGGGGCATAGACAATGATTTAATGGATAAAACCAACCCCTTGCTGACCCTGGCCGGCCGGTCTCCAGAATCATCATTCAATTGTGGCCCGGTAACCAATGACCTCTTCTATTAGTAGTGATGAAATACTCATTGGTTACCTTTAGGGTCTAGGGAGTGAGCGGTGACTATGCGTCTCAGTACTCATGCTCCTTCTGTGTTCCAGGGTTGCTTTGATGTAGGTGCAAGGCCCATAGAAGAAGCAGCGAGACCTAAGAGCACTAAGTACTGAGAATCATACTCACCGCTCACTTCCTGGGCCCCGTACTGATTCATTTTCATTTTATGGTGTTTGTAGCTAGATCTTCACCAAGTCTGGATCTTTACATTATTTAATAGTCCCTGCTCCACTGATTCTGGCACATGTTGAATGTTTTTTTTTCTAGCCCCCACCATTTCTGAGCAATCAATGGTGCCTGATATACTATTCAGGCTCTGTACTTTCAAGTGGGCGGGGTCAGGCAGGAGCAGACAAGGGGTGTGATTCTGAGCTCTGACATTGGCTGCCTCTAATTGGAGCTCTGAAACACGCCCACTGCCTGACACCACCTTCTGACATTACAGAGCTTACATAGAATATCAGGCCCCCAAAACTAATTGCGCTTGTTACTCAGGAATGGTGGGGGCTAGAGAAAAAATTGCAACCGTGCTAGAATCAGTGGAGAGGCGGCTACTAACAGAGGCTAAGAACTAGAATTGATGGGTCCCCTTTAAGTATTTTCATAACTATATATATACACTGTATCTTCTTAGTTTATACATGTTACAGCACGGTATTTGTTGGAATCGGCAGAGCTGCAAATTGAGATGTTTAATTTTCACATTTGGAAATTCCCTTTGGTAATATTATTTTCATCTCTTCTAATAATCAGAAACATCAAAGAGCCCAATAATTCGCTCCAGAGACAGATTTTAACAGCTTCAAAAAAGAGGCCAAGATTGTCAGGACCTAAACATTCTAATTTTCTGTGCGACTGGAATAGACGGCTCCATCTCTGTCCCTGGGGAGCGGTTTCATTTTTAGTTATTAAAGCTGGAGCGGAACGTATTCGCCTCGTCTAGTCTTGTATCCATTACGACACGATCGCAAATTAGACGGGAGTTAATTCAATCCCAGGACTCTGATCTGTCATTATCAGACTCAGTTCTGGTTCTCAGTTCTGTGGGATACAATGTATTCGATCCTGCTTTTTTAGGGGACCCATACGGAAATCATGGGGTCACTCATAGAGAACCTTCTGTATAATACAGATGTATCCCTGGTGTGACTGCTAGAGCATTGCAATAATAGGTTATGGTGCCAAGGTTAATCTTAAAGGGGCTATACACGGAAAAAATGTTATAACCCATGGGGGGCTGGGGTGGGTGTAAAATAACAAAAATCACACACACCTATACCCACGATTTATGGCACAGCCCTGGTCCTCCTTCTCTCCAACCACTGATCAATCCCCGAGGGCTGTACGAAGGGGCACTGGGGAGAGGTGAGTATGACAAGTAAGGCAGGAGTGACCATATGTATGCAGTATGGTCTCCAAATCATGGTTGGGTTTCAGCAAATCCCTCATGGGACGTGCACAAGTTTGCAGGGTTGTCAAACCAGACAGTCGTGGAAAATTCAGGACACTTGCTAAGTATTTAATAATTTTATTGCCATTTTAATAATTTCATAAATTTACAATAAGACTTATTGGTAGGGTTGAGCGATCGGGATCGGGAAAGATCAGATCCCAATCGGCGATCGAGTAAATTTCACGATCGGGATCGGCTGGAAAATGATCGGAAATCGGATTTTAAAATCGATCCTGAAATCTCAAGATCGGCTCAACCCTACTTATTGGATTTGTCCCTCCATCCATTGCCAATCAATACCTACAGCTAAGTATCCAACAGTCGTGTCAAGTTAACCTTTGCTACATCTGAACATTAAAGATTTATTATAAATTGTCTGCCCCAACAATCCTTTACTCTCAGTCGCTCTATTGCATGTCACAGTCTCGCCACATTCATGTGATTTCGGGAGTCGTGCTGAGCCCCCCCGCTGACATCCTGGTGACATCTGGAGAGTGAAACATGAGACGTCTAGAAATGTTTAATGGGTGGAGAAATATTCCAAGTCTGAACAGCTGAAGGAACGTATGAGACAGAATATACGCTGCTGGGGAGATGCCCGGACAACTGGAGATGCTTAAGGAGGAGGCCATGGATGGTATGGAATATAGACCGTGTGCCGGGGCGTTGTCTTATACTACTCGTAGCTTTCTCTTTACAGTTCCTAAATTATTATGTTTGAGGATCTTTAGGGATTTTTAGCCAAGCGGACATGAATCAGCCAAATAGTGTTGGCATTGAATGTTGGCACCAGTGTCGAGGGATCTGCTTGGACACGACCAGACCACAAAGTGAACATGATTCCAGATTCTTTTACACATTCTTCATCTCATTATATTATATAAATGCACAAGATGTTGCCTCAACGTGGACATCTTATCTATGAGTCCCTGTATATAACTGAGGCACATCTGACTACTAGAGCAGGTATAATACACAAGTGGGGTGTCAGAGACTTTTCAGTTGGAGTCTGACCTCTTTGTCTTCATAGGTAAGGCTCTGTTCACATCTGCATTTGAAATGTCTATCACACACTATTTACAAAAAGAATAGACCCTTAGACTAAGCTTGAAAGATCTTGTAAGTGATTTGGATCCATTGGGCATTGCCGGTATTCATCATATTCTGTATATGAGGAGTCAATAGACCTATACAAGGAAATGTACAGTGTTCTGGTGACAGTAACCTATCTATCTGCAGGGCTGGGGTGATATGCTGGTTCTGGTGACAGTAACCTATCTATCTGCAGGGCTGGGGTGATATGCTGGGTCAGGTGACAGTAACCTATCTATCTGCAGGGCTGGGGTGATATGCTGGGTCTGGTGACAGTAACCTATCTATCTGCAGGACTGGGGTGATATGCTGGGTCAGGTGACAGTAACCTATCTATCTGCAGGACTGGGGTGATATGCTGGGTCAGGTGACAGTAACCTATCTATCTGCAGGGCTGGGGTGATATGCTGGGTCTGGTGACAGTAACCTATCTATCTGCAGGACTGGGGTGATATGCTGGGTCAGGTGACAGTAACCTATCTATCTGCAGGACTGGGGTGATATGCTGGGTCAGGTGACAGTAACCTATCTATCTGCAGGGCTGGGGTGATATGCTGGGTCTGGTGACACTAACCTATCTATCTGCAGGGCTGGGGGGATATGCTGGGTCTGGTGACAGTAACCTATCTATCTGCAGGGCTGGGGTGATATGCTGGGTCAGGTGACAGTAACCTATCTATCTGCAGGGCTGGGGTGATATGCTGGTTCTGGTGACAGTAACCTATCTATCTGCAGGACTGGGGTGATATGCTGGGTCTGGTGACAGTAACCTATCTATCTGTAGGGCTGGGGTGATATGCTGGTTCTGGTGACAGTAACCTATCTATCTGCAGGGCTGGGGTGATATGCTGGTTCTGGTGACAGTAACCTATCTATCTGCAGGGCTGGGGTGATATGCTGGGTCAGGTGACAGTTATGTATCTTCATATAGGTGGAGGACTTGTGGTACTTGTAGTTCTCCATCAGACTTTGCTGAGGTCAGGACTTGGTTGTCACTTCCGAACTAACTTGTAAATGCAAAAGGCAGAAGAGAATCCGAGCCAACAATGATAAGAAGGTGAGGAGAGATGTAATGGGGGGAAGAGGAAGCGACTACGAGGAGGGATCTCCGCCGCCCGCAGGGTTGTGAATCCTGTTTTCCTTCGGAGCTGGATGTGCCGACCCTGCCGACAATCTGGAGGAATATCCTGTTTTTCCTGCACAACATCAACACGATGGAACAAATAAACCAAGTGACAGCCAAAGCTGCGGATTACACAACATGCAACCGTAACCTAAACCGCAAACATAAAACCATCCGAAAGTGAAATCCCTTCAGTCCAAAATCTGATAGATGAATCCAGAAAGTCTAATAATGTCATATAAAAGACCAGGAGCAGAGCAATGGACAGAATCTTCATCCTTTATAGGAACATCCATAGACAAATTTCTAATGGCTCCTGCTCATAGAGGGAGACATTGTCATAGTACAAAGTACTGGAGCTGCGGCCGACCTGACTGGTGGCGGTGACAAGGTTGGGTGGTGCCTGTAGCTGCCTGTTTGGACAAGCACCAAAACGGCGTGAAGGTCACTGTTGGGCTGGTGTTGTAGGTTCATCTTCTTCTTGGAGAGCTGTGGCTTCTAGAAGACCAAGTGTGCACCATGATAGGACCTTCCCAGACGATAAAGCCGAGGGCACCACCTCGTGTAAGGCTGACTCGAGACGTTACAGGTCATTGAACCCTACAGAGAACCAGAAGATAAACTAATATTTCTCCTTTAAGAGTCGAAGCTCGGAGAAGATTTCGTTACATAGGTGTGAAGATGACTAATTGGAGAAAGTGGAAATATATTAATAGCGGTGAGTCACGGTGATAAGACTAAGAGATGACGCAACGCCGTTATATAACCATACGTTTCCATGTGAAATTATACATCTACCGCACATCGCACCGCCAGCCTTTGTTAGGCCGAGAGAGAGGAGTAGCAGAGCTGAGTTTGTTATTAACTCTTTGCGGTACCATTGGTACTGCACCAAAATAGATCCTACAATAGGTTTTTCCCACAGTCCTCGGCTCTGTTACATCATGGCCAGAAAGGGGACTATAGCGCCCCATGCAGAGAGGTGCAGGGCTCCCCAATATCCCACCAGAGATGTTCTCTGCCCATAGACCGATACTTATATATATGTTATCATGTGACTATAGACCCCCCCCCCAGTGAACCAATTGACACAGCGTACAGGACATTATATTGTGTATTATGTATATTTGCAGGACTTTACAGGGGGGCCTCAGGGTTAGGGTCCCCCCTTTTTAAGATAATTCCCCTATTTCCAGGATCCCAGATTAGGCTCTTCCGTTTCCATCACCTCTCCTTACATTTGTTGTTCTTCTGTCTCCTAACATTGCTATCTTACCCATACAAGGATATTTGACTATACCGAGATGTTAAAGAAAACCTGTCCCCAGGTCTGTAAAGCCCAATGACATCCATCATCTGACCGGCGCTGTCACCCAGAGCACTTTGGTGTTTTCTTTATCCAAATCCGTTCGGCTATTCCAAAGATATAAGCCCTTAGGCTGAGTTCACAAGACGCATCAGAATTGCACAGAGTAAATGCAGCCTAATACTATTCAGTTACAATGTATCTAAATCTGCTGAGGGTCTCCTGTGCACATCCTATAGATATGAGCTCATACTCCAGGAGGCCGAGCTGGGACTCTCAGGGTATATATGGCCGCCCCATTACCTCCAGCTGACTGTAACATTGCACAATACCAGACAAACATGTTTCCAGCATATGGTTCCCATCAAACCCTCAACTCCTGCCAAGACTGACTCCACGTGCAGAGGTTGTGACCACAGTCGCTCCAATGATCCAGACACTTCGTCTTCACTGGGGTCAGTCTTGTCTTGTAAACTTTTGCATTTCCAAGTAAATGTTGCAATAAATATTCCCCTATAGAAAGAAAACCTGAATATTATCACAGCGAAGCCATAGAAGAAGAGGAAGAAGAGGAAGAAGGAGGAAGAAGAGGAAGAGGAGGAAGAAGAGGAAGAAGAGGAGAGAGAGCCCGGGCCTCTGAGTGTAACCTACAGATAAGCAATGGAGAAGCCAGGAAAACAAGCAGCGCTCATTGTCATTCACAGCAGAGAGACAAGTGTGCACGGGAACATGAATGAGCTCATCCAGAGGAGGCCGCACCGAAATACTAGTCAGCCCCGAAAAGACTGAACTCAAATACTACAGGGGAGGAAAAGGTTACTCTGTTACAGGATGAAATACATATATTCATTAGTTATATACATGTTCAGATACAAGATAGATAAAATGAGGATCGATGGATGGATGGATAGATAGATGGATAGATAGATAGATAGATAGATAGATAGATAGATAGATAGATAGATAGATAGATAGGAGATAGATAGATAGATAGATAGATAGATAGGAGATAGATAGATAGATAGATAGGAGATAGATAGATAGATAGATAGATAGATAGATAGATAGGAGATAGATAGATAGATAGATAGATAGATAGATAGATAGATAGATAGATAGGAGATAGATAGATAGATAGATAGATAGATAGATAGATAGATAGATAGATAGGAGATAGATAGATAGATAGATAGAAGATAGATAGATAGATAGATAGATAGATAGATAGGAGAGAGATAGATAGATAGATAGATAGGAGAGAGATAGATAGATAGATAGATAGGAGATAGATAGATAGATAGATAGATAGATAGATAGATAGATAGGAGATAGATAGATAGATAGATAGATAGATGATAGATAGATAGGAGATAGATAGATAGATAGATAGATAGATAGATAGATAGATAGGAGATAGATAGATTTTTAGCAACATTATGCAGACGTATATGTCTTAAAGTCCACATCAGGGATGCCTTAAAGGGATTATCCACTTTCTATTATTATTGCCTTATCCTTAGGATTGGTCATCAATATTAGATCTGTGACCAACACATAGGACCCCACAGTTCATCGCCCCCTGGTAATGTTGACAAGCCATAGCCGCTCTGCTCACTCGTTGTACTGTAACTTTAACTATTTCAGCACTGCCCCATTGGAGCCTATGAGACACCGCTGCAGTACCTAAAGCCGCCACTATGATGAGTGAGCAGCGTGGTTCTTGGCCTGTCCTGGAGCAGCTGATCAGCAGGTTACTACAGGTTTTTATTAAACAGTCAAATTTGCATCAAAATTGTTACTTTTTACTTTCTATGTGTTTTTGCCCATTTTAGGGCGGTGCTTAGTAGGAGGGGGTGTGGTCTCAGCAGACCCAGTTTATCATTATAATCTGTTACCAGTCACTGTTGTCTATTATCTCTCAGGTTTACCCCGCCAGGTGTCCTGGATCACGGAGGGCCATCGATGTGCCTTGTTAAGAGGTGTATGTACCTCTCATACATTAGGTGCATCTCCCCCCCGCATTAAGTGGGGACCAGCAGTGGTGCATGAGAAACCAGACATGATAGAATGTAATACTGAAGTGCGACGTGAGGCCTACATTACACTGACGCTGCGGGGGAGGGACGTGTACATTTTGTCGGGGTACAAACAAAATGTAGTGAGACATTACAAGAAATATGATATACACCGTATACGCCTGCACCAGACTCCCTGTAATGGGCGATCTCTTACCTCTTAGCCTGTACTGCCATCTAGTGGCCACGTGTGGCGTAGATCTGTCTGTGAGGTTGGGCCTAATCTGGGTGGAGCTAAACAAGCCAAGGAAGACGCTATCACATACAGTCATGAAGCATCAGAGCGTATAAGACATGGTTAATATATAACGGGAAGTTCCGCTGTAGAAATGTCAAAATATTCAAAAACAGTCAACATTTTTTAATAATAACATAAAAAGATTAATAAAATGAAATGAAGAGGAAAAATTCTGTAAAATAAGAATAATCTCCTCCCTCTCTGACTCCCTGCTGGTGACTACCGCTGGCCGAGTGGACATCTTCAGGACAATCACTGTGTGTTTTGAGAGACCAGACGGGACCTGTAAGAAGTGACCAGCGGGGGTGGGGCTCTTATCTGTCTCCTTTATGCTGTGACCTTCATCTTATCATAGAAAAATTCCCCTCATTAACCTCTTTTTTCTTAATAGATGTGGCACAGTAATGGGGGCAGACGTCACCCCACGTCCCCAGATTTGAAAGATACGGAGTCTAGTAAGGAACACCGGGCTCCTTGTATTGGGTGCAGGATGTCTGTCAATGCCGGAGCTCCAACTAAACCCCCTAAACCATAGAGCGCTCAGACGGCAGAGGCTTCCTAATAACTCGATGTCCTCTGGACAAGATCACTATATAAGGCACAAAGTAACAATTAACATGACACTAACAACCGAGTGACTGCAGCCGAGAACAGGCGAGGCCTTGTCTGCAGATTATTAATCACATTTCATGCTTACTCACATCCCGTCAGTAGTGGAACACTCACAAGACAGCAACGGGGTCATGAAAAAAGCCTAAAATTTACCACGTCCTCCATAGCACAATATACAAAGAAGCCCAATGTGCTAAAATAGTCTCTAAGTATTCTGAGCAGGCCTCAGACCTTCAGGAATTGAGGACTACGTTCCTACAACTCCATCAGCTAAGTCATCTGTGTTTATTGAAGCCTCGGCTTTTATGGTGGAGTCTCCTGGAAGACGTCTTGGCACGTCATTGTATTTGACTCCTGAAACATTAGGGACCGGATGAGCCAGGTGAGGAGTTAGAGCCGGTGAAGGTCTGCGTAGATGTCAGGTCATTTCCTCCTGAAGACAAATGGGTCACTGGATATTGCTGGGAACCTGAGGAAGGGAATGTCTTGTGTATACTGCGCTGTATTTTATGGGAGAGGATGAGATGACATCGAAACTCAGGTGGCAATTTTGGAAACCTGTGCTCGAGGACTATACATGACATGTGTGTCAGCGAATCATGGACGTCTGTTGTTGAAGATGGAGCAGAAGGAAGGTTCTAAGGATTGAGGAACATGCAGTATTATATCTGGGGGCTGTTACTCTAGATCAGGATCTAGAAGAAACCATTAAGTGTACTGAAAAGATCATTAAAAAAGTAGATCTTAAAGGGGTTGTCCCATTAAGGATGCCTACCTCTAGACACAGGTCCGCCCCCTGTGATCAGAACGAAGGACCAAAAGCTTGCTATACCTCCTCCTGATGGAGCGTCAGTGGGATTGGGTAATCGGTGGTCCATTGACTGCTATGGGAGACTAGAGCACCGGTAACAGAAATACAATGGTGCTCAATTCGCAAGGAGGAGGAATGGGGGACATCCGGTTCTCCGTTCTCGTGATAGCTCGTGACCCCAACAATCTTATACGGTTCTTAATGGGACAACCCCTTTAAGAGATATTGATGGCCTATCCTTAGGCTAGATCATCCATATCAGATTGGTGAGGTCCGACACCCAGCACTCCCCACTGATCTGCTCTGAGTACACCCTGTACAGGTAGAAGCAGATGGCGGTGTAGTGGTTATGCCGCACTCCCACTACACAATGCGGCAGATTAGACTTAGACTAGATCATTTTACAGTGCAGCAGATTTATCACAGTGTCTAATGCTGCTTGAGAAATAGGCGTATGGTTAGACCGCCTAGTACACCACATATTCATTGACTTAGTAATCCCGTCCCCTTTCCATGTCCTTTCAATGTGGAGAGCTGCTGGTAAAGATGGTCATCAGGTCCCGCCCTATTTGGAAATATATTATGCACATAGTGGCCTGTAGAGAAGAGGTTTTCTTGGATACAGGTGACCATGGAGGAAGACAACTGGCTTTTATGATAATCTGCTGATATTCCTTATTTTATGGTTGGTCATTGGCTTCGGAGACATTTGAGGTTTATTGGCATCACCAAGATCTGTGGAGTATACAGAGCTTCTTGGTCTCAGTAAGGGCTCGTTCACATAGAGTTTTTTGGACTGGATTTTGATGCGGAATCCGCATGAAAATCCGGCTCCCACTGACTTCAATGAGAGCTGCCTCCTTGTTCCTCTTCCCATCTCCATAGACTTCTGTGCCAACTTCATCGGATATCTGTTTTCTTGGTGCCATGTCGTGACGCCCGATAGACATACAGACAAGGGGTTTCTACATCTTAGTATCACTGGTTCCCAATTAGTATCTTCCAAGAGACATCATCATTGTAATATGATGTGACACACCCTGACTATATTTCCTATACAGGCCCTCCAGGGGCTCGACTTTGTGGTTGGGGTCCGCTTATAGACTAGTAGGTGGAAGTAGAGGATTCCCATAAAGATCCAGAACTGTAACCCAAGTCAGAATCTTCCGTTTAGAATGGCTGTCATGTTCAGAGTCTCTAAATTCAGTCGTATTATAATCCAGGAGAGATTTGGGATTTCGTGACTTCAGAATAGTTTTGTGCATTAAGGATTTGCTAAAAGCCGGTAATATTTTATTTACACTCCCGATGGAATGAGGAGAAGCCATGACAGTTTTATCCTGTTCTCCTCGCTGCCCGTCACTAAAAGCGATGCTCAAATATACTGAAAGCAATGGGCGAAGTACACACAGCCCTATAACAGTCCGAGACGACAACGGCCCATGGTTGGTATTTACTGTTGTATTTTTTGGCAATTTTTGGTGCATTTCTCCGTTTTAGGCCAGTCAGACTAACTTGATAAGAGGGCTGGACCTTGACTGGAAAAGAGTGTGGTCTACAATGAAGGGGGCAGAGCTAAAGTTGCAACAATTTGCTACATAGTTGCGCCACAATTCTGGCACTAAACCGACCAATAGGGGCTGTGCTTGGTATTCCGAGAAGAGGCTGCAGCGCTCATCTAAACACTGCGGTCTCTTGTGTTGGGGGTCCTAGGTGTTGGTTTCCCACTAATCTGATGACCTATTGTAAGGATTGGTTAAACAACATACCAAAACTGGAAAACCCCTTTACCATTACCGGGCGTCTGGATCACAACTTATAGCATGCCGAAAAGAGTTGGCATATACTGAAAAGTAATGCAACCTGGCAGAGAAGAGGACACTGTATAGGAAATCATATCACCGTCATGGGACATCTGTGCCTTAAAGGGGTTGTCCCGTTATAGACTCTTATTCCCAATCCACAGCACAGGGGATAAGCATCCGACTGCCGGGTCCCCTCTGTGATCAGGAGGACGGGGGAGACAAACTATCTATTTTTGTACTTCAGCTGAACTCAACTACGTTGGTCGATCATTATTCTAAAATTCATGAATTGCCGAAAGAGTCCACACCGTCACTTTTATGCCCCGCCCATTTTATTAGGCCACGTTCCGGATTTGCCACTTTAGTTTGGAATGTTGATGGTTGGATCATTCATACGATAGACTGGTGAAAAGATGTGTTGTATGTCCCAATCGTCGGGGATCTAGTGGTCCTTTGCACTCCGTTCCCGGCGGATGATCCCCCCCCATAAAATAACTGAAACAACCCGTGTAAGTATTTTTTATTCTCTTTCATCCACACGAAGATAAAGTCAGACACAAAAACCGTTCAATTGTTTTATTAACATTATAAACAAAATAATGATATGATTACAATTCCCAGAAAACAGACCAAAAATGAGCTCGGCAAACATGGTATATCCAGTGGTATAAACGGTGTAAAATGCAATATATATATATATAAAAATAGATGAGATGTCTGGCTCGCCACGTTTGGCTTGTAGGATTTCACGAGAGTCACAAAAACCTGTGATAATGTGAGATGAATATATGGCAGCTTACCGTGGTGGCGTGGACCGCGAGGGCGAAGAATCGAGCTCGATAACAGGGTGCCGACAAGAGTGATGGGGCATTAGTCTTACCCTTGGCACCACGTCGAGAACCCCTCGGTGCTCCGAGCGTTACATGGAATTAGCAGCAATCGCTTTATTAAGCATGGCAGTAAGGTAAGAATACAGGAGGTGCGGGATTTTTTTTTTTTTTTTAATACAGATGGGGGTAAAGCTTGTCGCACCGAGAGCCCATTAGGCCAACTTTGGGATTATTACTGGTGTTCTGGTGTTATCTATGGCCAGATTGGTAGATCAATGTAAGATGTGCCGTAATAAAGCCTAGATTTTTAAGAGCATGTCCAAACATTGCCGAATATTAGGAAAATACATAAAAACATTAAGCCAGGGCTGTGGCTTCCGAGTCAGAGTTGGGGCCAGTTTTGGGTGAGTTGAAATAAAAAGTTACTGATTCCGGCTATAATCATATTATACAATTCTTATTTTTTATTTTCTTAATTTTATAGGAATCAATCACTGGCTTTTTTTTTTCCTGAACTAGAGCTTTATTGACCATGGCCAGAAGCCATTTAAGATGGAGTCGGAGTTGGGTTGAGGAAAAATAGAGGAGTCGGAGTTGTTGGTTTGGCCTACCGACTCCACAGCTCTGAATAGGGCAGGTCTACGGGGCTTACCAATGGCCAGAGAGTCCCTGACGACCCTTCGACTAGACTTTTCTGCACCACTGCTGTCATGTGATAAACATAAAGCTCCAGTTCGGGATCCGATACTTCCGCAATCCCCTGACCTTGTACATAAAGCGATGTGCTCCGTAGGTTTGTCAGATTGTGCTCTATCAAAAGCCACAAATATTTCACGCACATACACAGGGTTTCACGTAGACATTCTACATCAACACCACCGATAATACAACAATGTGCTCATGGAGTAAAAATCAGTAAAAGTCTCTGCCGCTATGTTACAATGCTGTATAAGTACGGGGAGCCCAGCACCCAGAACATTCAGAAGAGTAGAAAAAATATATCTCAGACACAAACTAAAACACCAAAATAAAATCTGTAAAACTAAAGTAGGAGCCATGACGCGTGACATGATCAGGAAGCCGCCTCCCCCAGCTAAAATAGTAATATACAAAGTTATCTATCGAAAGGCTGAAAATCTGATGTGTATCCTGATTGGTTTACAGCGAGGGGATAACCCGCCGGACCCGCAAGGTCCGAATGCAGAAGGATTTTGGCAAACTGAGTTATTTCAGAGCGAAACTTTACCTGCAGTCCCTACAGTCCCAACTAGGAATTATAGATCCAGCATGATGTAGATCTTATGGAGTTGTCGAGAGCTAGAAAATGGTTAAAAAAAAGTAAATAAAAAATTTCACCCTTGCCTTTCACTGCTGAGCCAATCCCTGTCTGAGGCAGATCACACTGCCGTCAGGGATTGGCTGAGCAGTCACTTCCTGTGTCAGGAGGGACCAGCAGGAAATCCAGGATCGGGACCAGCAGGAAATCCAGGATCGGGAGCAGCAGGGAGATTGTTGTGCTCTGATTGTTTTTTCACTATTTCGAGCCTTTTCTAAATAATTATCAGCGGAACAATCCCTTTAATGTGCTAATCTGAATATCATATAATTTATATCATGATCTACCTTCTGTAGTTAGCTTAAGGAGAACTGGTCAGGTCGATCGGGGACACGAAACCACTGATGGCTCCTTATAATGTCCCAAAATGCCCAGTTTTAAATCCATCTTTTCTTATAACCTTCCCCCCCCCCCCCCCCAAACCTTTATATTTATCTACAGAGGAGTCTCATCAGACTCCTCTCTGGAGCTCTCGGCGCATGCGCAGGTCTTCACTTAATCTGAGGACGTAAACCCTGGCCTCACTGGGCGCATGCGTGCTGGCGTTGAGGTCTACTCCTTAGTAGTACAGAGGCAGTATATAGGTTTTTAAAATATTTTTATTACAGGCACGGATGGCTTTATAACAGGGCGACTTGGGACACTAAACCCCGAAGCATTTTGCTTCTATATATTCGATGATATTCATTTGAGCACAACTGTCTCACTTTTTTTTTTTTTAGCTTTCTTTTAGTGCTGGTGTGCAAAATTTTATTCTATATTTTTGTGCTTAGTAAAGAAATCTTTTTCTATATTAAAAAAAAAACAAAAAAAAACACAACTTAAAAAGAATGTGCCATAGGAATTCCTCCATGTCTCAAATCAGGACAAACGATAAAGTTTTCATACGAGTGCATGAGGGAAAAAAAAAAGTACAAGATTTTTTTTTATTAAAAAAAAAAAAAAAAAAAATTACATTGGATATTTTTGTTTCATACCACAGTTCAGATGCAGGAAGTGCCCAAGGAAAACATAAAAAGTTTAGTGGATTTTAAAGTAATAATAAAAAAAAAAATCTTCCTAAAAGTTGTATACATCTAGTAAGATGGTGCCCCTAACCCAATATATTCTAATCGAGCCCACCTAGTACTGATACAGCACAGCTGGGCCGACTGTTACTATGCAATAAATCCTATGATCAAATTATATTACCGCCACGTGCTCCCATATAGAAATACTGCCAAATCCTAAATATAATAATCCTATAAATCAATAATATATTCATGTATAAAATAAAACACCATGACATCATACAGCATTCTATGACATCATACAGCCTTCTATGACATCATACAGCCTTCTATGACATCATATAGCATTCTATGACATCATACAGACTTCTAGAAATATTTCATCTTATTTTTTTTCTTTCGTTACTTGCAGTGTTTGACTAAGTCATTTTGCTGTTCGTTTTCTTATTCATGGTCCATTTCCTACTAAGATGGGCAAATAGTCAAGGAGATGATGTGGCTGCCAGGCTGGCCAAAGGCTTGTGGCCATTAATGTAGGGATGAGAATCCTTCTGCAGAGGGTCTTAGGTGGAGTCTGTCACCAGAACCCGGCCCTGCAGATAGATAGGTTAGGATCATCTAAATCAAACAGAGAGCCTGCGTCACAGTTTTTGACAATATGCAAACGAGCTCTCTGGAGCAAAAAGAGTGTTCTGCAAAGAGGCATATTTGCATGTTTACAAAAACCGTGATATCTCGGCAGCTTAGGCTCTGACTCACAAAGGGAAACAACAGCTAGGTTGGAATTACCAGAATCAGTCTGCAGGGCTGGGGTGATATGCTGGGTCTGGTGACAGTAACCTATCTATCTGCAGGGCTGGGGTGATATGCTGGTGCTGGTGACAGTAACCTATCTATCTGTAGGACTGGGGTGATATGCTGGGGTCTGGTGACAGTAACCTATCTATGCAGAGCTGGGGTGATATGCTGGTTCTGGTGACAGTAACCTATCTATCTGCAGAGCTGGGGTGATATGCTGGTTCTGGTGACAGTAACCTATCTATCTGCAGGACTGGGGTGATATACTGGCTCTGGTGACACTAACCTATCTATCTGCAGAGCTGGGGTGATATGCTGGTTCTGGTGACAGTAACCGATCTATCTGCAGGACTGGGGTGATATACTGGCTCTGGTGACACTAACCTATCTATCTGCAGGGCTGGGGTGATATGCTGGGTCTGGTGACAGTAACCTATCTATCTGCAGGACTGGGGTGATATGTTGGTTCTGGTGACACTAACCTATCTATCTGCAGGGCTGGGGTGATATGCTGGTTCTGGTGACAGTAACCTATCTATCTGCAGGACTGGGGTGATATCCTGGTTCTAGTGACAGTAACCTATCTATCTGCTGGGCTGGAGTGATACGCTGGGTCTGGTGACAGTAACCTATCTATCTGCAGGGCTGGGGTGATATGCTGGCTCTGGTGACACTAACCTATCTATCTGCAGGGCTGGGGTGATATGCTGGCTCTGGTGACAGTAACCTATCTATCTGCAGGGCTGGGGTGATATGCTAGTTCTGGTGACAGTAACCTATCTATCTGCAGGGCTGGGGTGATATGCTGGTTCTGGTGACAGTAACCTATCTATCTGCAGAGCTGGGGTGATATGCTGGTTCTGGTGACAGTAACCTATCTATCTGCAGGGTTGGGGTGATATGCTGGTTCTGGTGACAGTAACCTATCTGCAGGGCTGGGGTAATATGCTGGTTCTGGTGACAGTAACCTATCTATCTGCAGGGCTGGGGTGATATGCTGGTTCTGGTGACAGTAACCTATCTATCTGCAGGGCTGGGGTGATATGCTGGATCTGGTGACACTAACCTATCTATCTGCAGGGCTGGGGTGATATGCTGGATCTGGTGACAGTAACCTATCTATCTGCAGGGCTGGGGTGATATGCTGGTTCTGGTGACAGTAACCTATCTATCTGCAGGGCTGGGGTGATATGCTGGTTCTGGTGACAGTAACCTATCTATCTGCAGGGCTGGGGTGATATACCGGTTCTGGTGACTATAACCTATCTATCTGCAGGGCTGGGGTGATATACCGGTTCTGGTGACTATAACCTATCTATCTGCAGGGCTGGGGTGATATGCCGGTTCTAGTGACAGTAACCTATCTATCTGCAGGGCTGGGGTGATATGCTGGTTCTAGTGACAGTAACCTATCTATCTGCAGGGCTGGGGTGATGAGCTGGTTCTGCTGACAGTAACCTATCTATCTGCAGGGCTGGGGTGATATGCTGGTTCTGCTGACAGACTCCCCTTCTTGTATATTACAAGGGAAAAAAAAAAATGTTTAAAAATCCAAAAATAGTTAAATTTCCTAAAGTAAAAAAATGTGCAATGGACATCTGAGAGTGCCGCATTATCCAGCTAGTACGGGCTTGATGACCATGTATAGACAGTAGCGGTTTGGAGGACGCCATCTTGTATACCACTCCGGCCAGTCCAAAGTGCTTTTCTAATCCACCAGGGATTAAAAGAAGAATGTGAACAAGCACTGACAGCGATAAGTACACGGTCCTGTCACGAGCACACAGTCCCGGGTAAACATTTTTAAAAAGTTCACCACTAGGCGTCGGAGAGTTTTCCAGACCTAGTGCTGTCAGCAGGTCGTAGAATTTTTGTAATATGATCGATCCTATGTGATATACGCCATAAAAAGGCAAAAAACAACAAAAAATACAAATATGGCCTCTCACGTCTGTCGGTACCATCACGTATCGGTCTTCAAGAGACTACATGTAGAGGAAATAGCGGAAGAGACGAGACGTTGCAAGCCATAAGTATGCCATAATGTCAGATGGACCGGGCAACCGCGAAAATACCGAGATAAATAAAAGAGCCATTTACATTACAGTGATATCGATCTTCTCCATCCTGAAGAGGTAAGCAAACTGATGAATTAAGGCAGAATTGTACGTACACTAGTCCATACTTTGGTTAGGTTGTCTAAGTCCAGTCTAGGTCGACCTCCTTGCCAAAACTCCAAGACGTACTTGGCTGTACTGGTGCCCTACCGCTATGTTACCCACACCTGCCACATATATACTAAAAGGAAAACTCAAGAAAATGAAGACCACCGATAAGCACCGTCCTCCTATGACCAGAACCGCGTGGTTGACATCCCATCTCCTCTTTGACACGAGCCTTTTGGAAAATGGCCTTGGGTGTTGAGATTTTTTCTGGTGAGGTCTTCGATACGCTCAGCTCATCTATCTATACGTCGCACTGCCCGGTTAACTCGAGCGCGTGAGCATATCCGGACTCTCCTCGTGACCAATGTCCATTCCAATCAAGTCTTCGTTAGACTTCTTCTTCTTGATGGCCACCGTTGTTAACGCGTCGTCTTTGGTCAGTTCGGACGCTAGCAGCGAGGTAACGGCACAGCCAGCTTTTCTATTCGCTGAAAGAGAATATGGGATAAAGAGCAATGAGCGAGATGGTCGGGGCGGTAGAATGGGCGGTGGTAGATCTACGCCTACTAGGGGTGAAACGTGTGATTGTGATACCTTAAAGGGGACTCGTTCTTTAGTCAAAAATTCTACAGGTTAAAGCTACTTCTAACGTTACGTTAATTTGCTTATCGGATTGCGTATTAGCACAACGTTCTCTCCATTTCCATTCACATTAAACGTTCTTCTGCTTGGCTGATGGGATCTTGTTACTTAAAGGGAATATTGCTCATGTCAATCTGGAGGCAGTGTGTTATAGAGCAGGAGGAGCGGAGCAGATTGATATATAGGTTTATGGGAAAAGATTCGGGATAATTTGTCACTTATCCACTGAAATCTCTGCTCTTCCTATGCTAAAAAGTCTAGGAGGCGGAGCTATCAGTGATTGGCAGATCTCTGTATACACAGTCAGAGGACAGGCTGCCAATCAGTGATCGCTCCACCTCCTGGACTTTTCAGCATAGAAAGAGCAGATTACACTGAATATTTCGCCAATATATATCAATTTGCTCAGTGTTTTCAGTTCTACAACATGTCGCCATCCCAGATTGGACAGTATTTTTCATGTGACAGACTCCTATTAAAGGGATTACCTTTTTGGACAATCCCTTTAAGACCTCTATAAGAACCCCCGAGAGTAGGTGTTTATTATCCCAACAGCATCACCACAGGGTATATTAGGTATTGCAAGGTGTCCATGCTCATTATGTGTAACGGTAGGGCACGTTCTTTAGAATGAGAGATCCTCACCACTTTGATCCTGAATGGGGCACCCTAAATATAAACTCATTTGGGCTGCTCTAATTGTGCACCCTTTGTACATTTGATTGAGGCCTTTAGAGCTATTAATTTTAATTAAAGGATAAAAAGAGTTGACCTTGTTGGAGGCAGTGATGGTCTTCTTTAGGCAGCTGCCCCTCCAATGATTCTGACACAGTTGGAATTTTCTCTCTAGCCCCCACAGATCCTGAGCAATCCATGCTGTTAGTTTTGGTGTAATCTGATATCCTAACTAAACTCTCTAATCTCTAGTGGGTGGAGTCAGGCAGGTGGAGGGGGCGTGACTCAGAGCACCAATCAGAGACAGACACCACCCATGTGAGATTAGAGAGTTTAGTTAGGATATCAGGCACTAAAACTGACTGCACTGATAACTCAGGACCTGTGGGGGCTAGAGAGAAAATTCCAACTGTGCCAGAATCAGAGGAGGGGCTTCTATTTAAAGAATGAATATTAAATGAATTTTAACTAGTCCTATGGCTTTTGATAGAGACTGAAAATTACACTACCCTATGAAGATACTTTTTTGCAAACTGGAACATTCGTACAACTGGACTGAAGAAAAATGTTAGTTTTGGATATTTGGAGCACCTGCAGGGTAAACTAGTGGTTACAATTGGTTAAAGGCAAAGCAAGTAGATGTAATCATGCACAAGACATGCGCAGACAGACATGCAATAGCACAACTCGACATCAACCACATCAAGCAGCAAACCGCTTCACTCCGCAAAGTACAATGTGAAGAGTCGGTAAGAAGGTGTCAGGTCCTCAGCACCGATAGACACGTTGTCAGATGACCCATTAGATATATTGGCCAACCTGATGAGACCACAATCTAATCAGGGCTTCCTGATGGCAAATGTGGAACGTAAGGATTGGACAAGTTGGATTTCAACTACCCGATCATTTTGCTTTCTGGATGATGAAATGCCATCTGATATGTCTAATAGTGACTTATCTCTCCTCCTTATTCAGAAGACATTGTGTAGGTGTATGGGGTAAGAAGTGGCAGCAGAAGAGGTAGCCATCAGTCAGATGAGATATCAAATGTCTATGGCCAGCCTTAAGGTCATCTCCATTCTTTACTGTCCATTTGACAGCTTACAAAGAAAATATCATGGGAGGTTGTTATACAGAGTAGGAAGAGCATGGGAGGTTGTTATAGAGTAGGAAGATCATGGGAGGTTGTTATACAGAGTAGGAAGATCATGGAAGGTTGTTATACAGAGTAGGAAGATCATGGAAGGTTGTTATAGAGTAGGAAGATCATGGGAGGTTGTTATAGAGTAGGAAGATCATGGGAGGTTGTTATACAGAGTAGGAAGATCATGGAAGGTTGTTATACAGAGTAGGAAGAGCATGGAAGGTTGTTATAGAGTAGGAAGATCATGGGAGGTTGTTATAGAGTAGGAAGATCATGGGAGGTTGTTATACAGAGTAGGAAGATTATGGGAGGTTGTTATACAGAGTAGGAAGAGCATGGAAGGTTGTTATAGAGTAGGAAGATCATGGGAGGTTGTTATACAGAGTAGGAAGATCATGGGAGGTTGTTATACAGAGTAGGAAGATCATGGGAGGTTGTTATAGAGTAGGAAGATCATGGGAGGTTGTTATAGAGTAGGAAGATCATGGGAGGTTGTTATACAGAGTAGGAAGATTATGGGAGGTTGTTATACAGAGTAGGAAGAGCATGGGAGGTTGTTATAGAGTAGGAAGATCATGGGAGGTTGTTATACAGAGTAGGAAGATTATGGGAGGTTGTTATACAGAGTAGGAAGAGCATGGGAGGTTGTTATACAGAGTAGGAAGATCATGGGAGGTTGTTATAGAGTAGGAAGATCATGGGAGGTTGTTATACAGAGTAGGAAGATCATGGGAGGTTGTTATACAGAGTAGGAAGATCATGGGAGGTTGTTATAGAGTAGGAAGATCATGGGAGGTTGTTATAGAGTAGGAAGATCATGGGAGGTTGTTATACAGAGTAGGAAGATTATGGGAGGTTGTTATACAGAGTAGGAAGAGCATGGGAGGTTGTTATAGAGTAGGAAGATCATGGGAGGTTGTTATACAGAGTAGGAAGATTATGGGAGGTTGTTATACAGAGTAGGAAGAGCATGGGAGGTTGTTATACAGAGTAGGAAGATCATGGGAGGTTGTTATACAGAGTAGGAAGATCATGGGAGGTTGTTATAGAGTAGGAAGATCATGGGAGGTTGTTATACAGAGTAGGAAGATCATGGGAGGTTGTTATAGAGTAGGAAGATCATGGGAGGTTGTTATACAGAGTAGGAAGATCATGGGAGGTTGTTATACAGAGTAGGAAGATCATGGGAGGTTGTTATACAGAGTAGGAAGATCATGGGAGGTTGTTATACAGAGTAGGAAGATCATGGGAGGTTGTTATAGAGTAGGAAGATCATGGGGGGGGTTGTTACACAGAGTTGTTATACAGGGGTTGTTGTGCACTCGGAGTGGTCAGGAATACATGAAAGGAACACCAAGCTGTACTCTGAAACCATCACACTGCAGGCAAAACGTGAAGAGCAGAGATGAGCGAACACTGTTCAGATCAGCCGTTTCGAACAGCACGCTCCCATAGAAATGAATGGAAGCACCTGGCACGGCGACCGGCTGGTGGCAAAGTGTACGTGCCAGGTGCTTCCCATTCATTTCAATGGGAGCGTGCTGTTCGAAACGGCTGATCTGAACAGTGTTCGCTCATCTCTAGTGAAGAGGTCTAATCATTGGTTCCCAATTGTTGCCGAATCCATAAGGTACTGATAGCGATGGATGTGTCGGCCAGAGATTTACCACCAAGCAAAGCTGAAGGACCCGAGTTCCTTTTATTCCATGTTTAGGTGAAGGAAATCTTGGGATCATGTCAAGAAAATGGGCAATGATGAGAATGTTTTCACTCAGACAGAAATGTCCGTCTGGGTTTCTTAAGGGCCAAGTTCCATGTTAATACTGATGACCTGGGTCATCAATGTCAGATTGGCGATGGGGAAGGGGGGATTCGGACACATGAAGACGCTGACACCTTCAAATGAGTGTTGTAGACTCTCCGCACAGTGTCCTACATCCTATAGCGACTGTGCTCGGGTATTGCAGCGCAGCCCCATTCTCTTGAACCGACTGAGCTGCAAACAGGTCATGCGACTACTGAATGTGCCATCACTGGCCTGCAACATGTAACAGCCGATTGGTGGGGACGCCGGGTGTCAGACCCCTCCAATCTGATATTGATGACCTAACATACTGCACAGGTCATTAATATTTTAATGCGAGAAATCCCTTTAAGCAGAGACCCCTCATGGCAGAAAAGCTGGGTCTTTATTGCAGATTTTGCTGCCATTTTTCAGCCAAAACCAAAAGGTTTCATAACGTCATTACTGGCTCAAAAAACAGCAGCAAAATCTGTGACAAAAAATGTCCCCGATCCTCCATGTAGGGGCTGCAGTGAAGGGCAACGTTTGGTGGTGGTTTGTTGATGTTGCATTGGGTGTTTGTATACATGTTGACACTCCACCCACAGATATAGACAAAATAGTCCTGTGACTGCGGGGAGTCCTGCGACTGCGGGGAGTCCTGCGACTGCGGGGAGACCTGCGACTGCGGGGAGACCTGTGAGACTGCGGGGAGTCCTGTGAGACTGCGGGGAGTCCTGTGAGACTGCGGGGAGTCCTGTGAGACTGCGGGGAGTCCTGTGAGACTGCGGGGAGTCCTGTGAGACTGCGGGGAGTCCTGTGAGACTGCGGGGAGTGTCCTGTGAGACTGCGGGGAGTGTCCTGTGAGACTGCGGGGAGTGTCCTGTGACTGCGGGGAGTCCTGTGACTGCGGGGAGTCCTGTGACTGCGGGGAGTCCTGTGACTGCGGGGAGTCCTGCGACTACAGAGAATCCTGTGACTATGGGGTTCAAGCTCCCGGTCTCATAGCACAGAGCAGATTACAGTACATAAGTAGTTAACGGAGTGCAAGTCACCGAATCTGCAACACCAAAATCTGCATGTGGTTTGAGAGATGTAACTGGTAATATGGCGCTGGCTGACACCTGTGCCCTTCTTGGTATCTGCGAACTGCGTTGCATGGAAATTTATAAAATTTTGGTAAATAAAGCCAATGACAGCCGTTTTTTGGCCTAAAATATTGATGGCCTATCCTTGGGATATTAGATGAGTGGGGGTCTGACACCCTCTGATCACCCCATGGATTAGCGGTTGTCACACAGAGAATGGAGCACAAAACAGACAGCGCCGTTCTCTATGTAGTGGCCAGAACAGGTACTGCAGAACACCACTGTCTGCTTCCTGCTCCATTCTCTGTGCGTCCGCTGCTGACAACAGGTAATCCATGGGGCTGCTGGGTGTCAGGTCACAAATATCAGATCTGTGGGCGTCCATCTACACAAGTAACCTTCATCTCTCAATCCATCCTTTAGTGTTACTTGGCTCCGCACAATTTCATGCTTCGCCATCTATGTTAGCGATAATACCGGTCATACAAGAACGGGTCAAAATCAGAAAACAAAATGGAAACGGTGGCTATGTTAAGCAATAACAAAAAAAAAAAAAAAAAGAAGGACAAATTGTTATGGGCACAAACACGTCACACGAATGCACCCGCGTTACCAGGTCTCGTTACCTGCTCCTCCTCCTCACTGAGGGACAGGAGAGAGCCTGATGGGAAGAAATAGAGGATTAAGAGAAGACAACGTCCATCCGTCCGACCTGTCCCAGCGCGGCCCCACTGTACACAACGCCGGTCATGTCTCCGCCATCTTCTCACGCACCGGACTTGTTCTTATCTACAGGACGGTGACTAATTTATTCGTTATCATCGGGTCTGACCATGACCCTGGAAAACCCATGATGACTTCATAGTGTGTCCCTGACAGCAGCACAATGCCTGGATTCATCGCACCGCCACATCTCACTGGTTTATACTGGTGCACTATGGGATCTCTGGTATGAACAGGCGACATATTCCTAAGATGTCACGTCTAGATTTCTACCATGGTCTTAAAGAGGTTTTCCAGGGAAACTGGTTAGGTTGACCAGGGTGGGGTCGCCTATTCCTGGTTCTCTCCTCATGTGTCGGACCCTCCGTTCCATCCCTTTTGGGCATTGACTGGGCCGTAAAGGGGTCTCTGAGGTGGAAATAAGGAAGCTGAACTGATCCGGCCTTACTACCAATGATGTCACATCCATGTAGCCTCCATTTAAAGAGACAGGACACATAACTGTGTAAAATAAATGACACTGGCTGCCCTGGGCATAAAGGTGCCGTGCTGCCCCCTACTGTTCACCGCATCTAGGCAGAATTATTCACAAGACGGAAGCCATCCATCCAGGAAGGATTGGGGCAGCCCGGTCCTAAGCGCAGCACCTACCGCACCCTGCACTGACTCACTAACCTGCAATAAGAGAGTCATTAATTAGTCAGCAGCGAGACAGTCGTGTCCGGTCATGAACAAACATACAGAAGAAAGTGAAAAGTGTCTGCAAAACCCGAGCCTTGCCGTTTGGCTTTGTTGTCTTGTTGTCTATTAGACTATGAGGGTTCGGACGTCACAGTGAATGGGACTGTGACAGTCTGCGCACTACAATAGGAAAGCGAGACGTCTTATGAAGCGGTCAGCAAGGTCTTGGATTTCCGGGCATTACCTTGGCGCGGGCCCCGTTTTCTCCTGAAGGCGGCTCCGGACTGCAGGGCCTCTAGTAGACTGTCCATCACTCCGGTCTCGTCACCCTCTGCAACGAAACGCAGGAAAAACAATTCAGTCCATAGATTAGACACTCAGGTTTATGGCCGTTCACACAGAGGGATTTGGGGCTGATTATCTGCTGCGGGGCCCAAATCCCTCCGTGCGGGGTACAGTCACATCGCAGTTATAGAGAGGCCTAGTGCACAGATCTCCTAAAAACAGATGCAATGGCTTTGGGTTCAGGTTAAGTAATGGATCCCAAACAGCGGATCCATTAACCCTATACAAACCAGTACCCTTCCATCGGCACCCATTGATGTACCCTCAATGCACCGGTACGGGAACCATTGCTGTACATATAGGCGACTTGTATATGATCTACGTCCACGCAGACCCCTATTTAGCTCCATTAAGCTAATGAATTGAGGATGGGGGCTGGGGGGCTGCCAAGATGTTGTCTAGGCCTAGAGGGAAATCAGAGTGTGCATGACTACACGTGTGTGCGCTCCGCTCTCATGCCCTTGTACACAGAGCAGACGGCTGAACGCACCAGCACACATTTGGGTCAGTGGTACATAAGCTGGGACTTGTAGTGTTTCCCGCTCTACAATATTCCCCGGCTATAATCGGAATAATTTCTTATTTGCAGGGATTCTCGGTCAGTAAATACAAGGCGTTGCGCACGTGTCGCTTACACACACTGAATCAGCTGCACAAAAGGAAGAAATCCCACGCTCTGGAGGGGCGCCCAAAGCAGGAGGAGGGGGCCGGCGGTGATAACATGAGTTATGGGAACCTCTCCCTGACGTTTCTATGGCCTTCACTGCAGCACAGAACCATCCTCCCCTCTGCCTGCATTGCACAAGCTCAGGGAACAGGGGGGGGAGGGGTGAAAGGTTATATTGGATGAAAAGCAATAACAAGACCCGTGCGCCCTCTGCTGGAAACAACACGCCACTGTGTGGCAAGGATAATGCAGCGAGCAATGTCCTAAAGCCGAAGGCAACGATCAATGTCGCGTACGGTAACGGGGAAGCACTCGATGTCCTAGGTCGGGATCATTCTGCGGTCTGCGGCACGTCACGGTTTTTCCCAGTTTGCATTTACTGAGTCATTCAGCGGGCGAGAAGGGAATTTTTCTGAGTAAACCAAGGGTTAACCCTGAAATAATGGGTGTCCTTGCCTCGCTATCTCCATAGCAACACGTGAAACCTGAATCTATAAACGTATCTTAGAACATCTGTCATTGGCACGCTGACTGCAGAAAACCAATGTCGCCATCTGGTGGAGGGATGCGGGCACGAGCCCTGACCTACATTAAGAGTGTTTGATGGTAAACCTCTAATACATGTATACTCTATAAACAGAGATTAACCATCGCAGGGCCAGGCCTGTTACCTGTAGGCTAATAGACAGACGTGTACAGGAGGCTTTCGAATAGGCAAATGTGACCCGGTATGATTTGCATGAACACACAAGTTCTAGTGCATGCATGCAGTATATACAGGCCATATCCCGACCTACCGACTGCGGATATTAGGACCTTTCTATAACACCAGCTGCAGAGAACATTACGTGTAATACACAGGCTGTGCACAATACAAAACAGAAAACCCGCTGGATTCCTGGGTAACTACATTCAGTATCCTGCAGGACTGACGGGGCAACCTTTGCAATCTTAAGGGGTTTTCCAAGACTCATTAAATGATGATGCATCATGAGATAGCTCATTGATAAGATTGGTCCAACACTCAGGCTCACGTGCACTGTATAGCGTCCTCAGCACAGCACCGTACACTTATGCAGCAGCTGTGCTTGGTATCGCAGCTCAACCCATTCACTTGAATGGGACTGAAATATGACCAGGCCGACGACCGATGAATGTGACGTCACATGGGCTGTGAAGCAGAAGCCACGCTCAGGAATTGTCCCTGCTGCCTAAAAGAGCTGATCAGCAGGGGTCCCAGGTGCCGAATCTGCACAAATATTTAGAATAGGGTCAATTAAAAGGTCTTGGAAAACCCCTTTAAGGTCACTTACAAGCCGCTGTACCCTTAGGCCTGTTTCAGACTATTAAATATGGACCGTGTGTTTCTTGTGGACAGTGGTCGGGGTCCCGATCTCACCACATCACCCCATGGGACTGTCCTGTACTGAAGGCAGGAGTACCGAACGGGACAGAGTCCTGGGTGATATAGTGACTAGGAATAGGACGATGTGAGACTGGCTTCGGAATAGAATTTGGGAAATCCAGCCCACACTCCATGGATTGAATCCGCCCCTGGTAGGCCTTATAGGAAGACCATTATGTATGGAGTGATTCTATTTCGGCTCCTTCGCTCCGGTTGTACCTCTATGTGCTGTGAGGTTCTGTCCATTGTGATATTACCAATGTGCACAAGGAGGAACAATAGGGGACACCGAAAACCTATGGATGAGTTACTGGACACTAAGGCTACATGTGCATGGTAGGGATTGTGCATCGTCCGTGTCCATCATGGACCCATTCATTTCCCGCAGTGGGCCCGGGCGGACACAGGCATAATAAATAACGGGTCAGGGGCTGGCCATGAAAAACACAGCTAGTGCACTGACAAAGCAAATGCATGGAGCGTAAATGTGACTTTATGTGCCGCCATGTACTGTATGATGGGACCTGCCATAGTCTGCACTGCACGGCCTTATGTAATATTAACAGCCCTGTGTTTTACGGCTCTCGCTCCCGCACAAAGAGCATCTGGCCTTCATCAGGGAGCAGCAGGAAGCCTCGGCCTCATGAATAACACTCTGCATTCTTCTGAGAAGTGGAAATATCTGACGGCCAGAAAAACAAGTGATCTGCAGCGACTCAGCCAGGAAGGAGGAGAAGAAGACGACTTCAGATTCCTGCTTACTAAGCAATGACATTGTCTGTGGGGTGTAATATTCCATTACCTAAACTAGTCCGTGTCCGAAATCTGGAAAATCTGCAGAGGATTAATATTAGGCAAAGTGTGAGCCATAGTGTGTAATGGAAACCGGGACTCTTACACTTTGTGCTCAGGGTCCTCCTCTGCAAAGAAAACATTCCTATAGGGGCCACGGGGTTATACAAATAAGGTTCTAGAAATCCCGAATATACTATAGAGCGTATACAAGGAGCTCCAGGGCTCGGGTTTCATATTTAGATTCCTATAGCTATATCCCATGGCCGGTATCAGCCGTCCGCGAGATCTGCGTATTGTGTGAGAATACGGAATTATAACGAAGGATAGAGCAAAGCTTAACTTGACATTTAACACATTCACTACACTGTAACTTGACTGTGGCGTTACCTGTATACACTATATATCCAAGCTTCCTTGGTACCAGTACGTATTTGGGTCTAAGATGAATGGCCATAGACTATTTGTCAGGCCTAGACCCCCATTCACCTATTAGGGACCAGAGCGTCTACTCATCTTGGGGGATGGGCTATATCCGGGTACAAATATGGCTTGTTCTGACCCCAAGTGATGGTAATGATGCGGCCATGTATACATGTACCCGGCCCGGGCGCGGTGAGACCCCATTACCTGCAGTCATGTCTATCAGCTGCTCCTTCTTCTGTTGCTTCTCCAGCTTCTCCTTCTCGGCCTTCTCCTTGGCCAGCTTGGCTCGCCGGAGTTTCTCTTCCGCTTCGCGTCTCTTCTGATTGTCTTTGACGGCTTGCTATAGGGCGAAATAAAAAAGATCCTATATAAATGGTCTCACAGGTTTATACCCTCCCTATAACTTAAGGAAAACCCATCGACATAGCAAGCCCCATTAAGGGGAACGCCTGAAAGAAATACCCAAGACAGTCCAAGAGTCATGTATGTATTGTTAAAGGGTTGTACAAGAAATCGCTTACCCTATACTAATGGGGTAGGTAATAAATGCTCAGCCCCTTGGGACCCCCCACGATCACACGATCCAGAGTCTCAAAATGAGTGGTGGGTGCGCATGTCGGACCAGTCCTTGATTCACTATGGGGCTGACCAAGCACTGGACTCACCATAAGTCACATAGAGGTGAATTAAGTGGGACCCCGACAATCATAACTACTGTTTGGGGGCTCTATCCTGGTTTGTACGAGACTGGACAGGATACGGGATCTCTGGGGGTCGCCATCCATCACTAGAACAGGGTCAGAGGCCCCCCCAATTCCTGCTGACTGTATGAAGGCAGTAAAGGGCGACCATTAGGGTTGAGCCGATCTTGAGATTTCAGGATCGATTTTAAAATCCAATCATTTTCCAGCCGATCCCGATCGTGAAATTTACTCGATCGCCGATCGGGATCCGATCTTTTCCGATCGCTCAACCCTGGTCAATGCTTCTCTATGGGAAAAGTCACTTTTAGGGTCTTGAGATTTCTAAATCCGATTTCCGATCATTTTCCAGCCGATCCAGATCGTGAAATTTGCTCGATCGCCGATTGGGATCCGATCCCTCAACCCTTGTGACCATCCCTGTGACCCCATTCTACGTCTATAGGAGACAACTTAGGCCCCCGCTTCTAGTGATGATACATTTATGATCTATGGGACTCCCTCCTATCCACTATGGGCAAACCCCTTTAATATCTGCCCCAGTCCTGGCGTTAGACCGTAAGGTTTCTATGCGACCCCTCGAAGCTCCACATCGGCCTCACTTCTCCTAGGAACCAATCACAGCTCAGCTTACATTTCTTGACCTGCTCCGAAAGAGTACAAGCTGCCCCGTGATTGGTTGCAGGACGGGTTTGATAAATCCCTATATGTTATAACCCGGGGCAGTAGACCCGTCCTCTAAACCTTACCACGAACATGTTCCGGAAGCTGTTCATATCCGAGAAGAACTCCTCAATGGTGACCTTCTTAGGGTCAAACACAAAGTATTGCCCCAGCTCCTGGAAGGAGGACACCATGTTCTCGTGCATCATACATAGCTTTGTGTACTGCTCTTGGGCCTCTTTGACAAATATGTGGGATACATCAAGTCAAGGAATACAGATATGGCGGTAGACTGAGAATATTCTCATAGATCAAGGGAACATGGCGGGAGGTGCGAATAGGCTTTTACCAAGTGGGTGAAACCAAGGTTAGGGGAAGGGGCGAAATATATAATCCACAGGACCGGAGCCTAAGGGTTCTCAATTCTATTATGGATCAGAAAAACGGTAACAGTCACACCGCTATATGGCAGATGGGGCTCCTATTACTTGACTTCCCCGTCCACTGCAGCAACTCCCGGTTGCGGATCTGTGCGGGGTCCGGGTGATGGGCCAGCACTGATCAGATACTGACGACCTACCCTATAGATGTATTAGAGGCCGGAATACCCCTTTAATTCCTGATGCTATGACTAGTACTGTATGGTATGCTGTATCTGATGTCAACACTGGTTAAAGGATATAGTCATTTTTTCCACAAACTTATCCTTCTCGTTGTCGGAGGCCGGGAAGTTCTCAATGTCTCGCTGAAGATCCGCAATCTGTTTTTTCATTTGATCCAAATTCTTCTGCAACGTTTCGGCAGATACTACAGAAGCAAAAGAGAGACAGTGTGAGGTATCCGGACTGATGGAGTAACACAGGCCGGCCATGTAATAATAGTCCTGGCCTCCTACGCAAGGGATATAAGGATGAACGGGTGGAGAAGAGCAACAAGCCCGGCCATTGATGTTCCGGCTTTCATCTGTGGTATTGATAGGTTGGCAGTGCCATCTCTACCCAGTTGGCATCTCTGCCGGTTACCATTAGATGTAAGGACAGATCAAGGGCAACGAGTCTTTTCCAATGGATCTGTTCCACTTAAATGGGGCAAAAGCTCAGACTCGGATCTCCTTTCTACGAGTCGGAAGAGACACAAACCAACACCAAGCTTTTACACTGGCACGTCCAGTCTGTGGTCAGCCCCTTTCCAAACAGAAGAGGACACCCCTTTAAGGGCCATAGACACAGTGGTTGTCAAGTACTCACTATGGGTGGTGGCGGGTCTTGAACTGGGGTCCTACAGTAGGAAATGGAGGGGCGTTCCTATACCATTATACATAAATCTATAGCTTTTCGGAGATATATTCGCATAATCCGCCACACTTTACTATAGTCTACTTTACTTTTTAGACGGAATTCGTAAATCTGTTGAACGTCACCGAAGATTCTGTAATCTAAAAATACTAAACTACAAAGTAACTAGGGTTGAGCGATCACGATCTTTTTAGGTGGGATCGAGATCGGTGATTATTTCCCACAATACTTTGCTACTGGCCAAGCATTGTGGGTAAAACGAACAATGTTAGCCTTCACACTGAGTATACGCTCAGTGTGAAGTGTGTATACTCAGTGTGAAGGCTCCGCTGTGGTTCCATAGGAATGAATGGAAGCAGCCGGCACACAGCCTTAACCCCTGTGCGCCGGCTTCGTCCATTCATTCTAATGGGAGACTAACTAACAGCTCTAGTAGCTACTTACCTGCAGAAATGGCTGGTCCGGTGTTCTCGTTCGCCTCGCTGCCCCGACTCCCAGGTTAGTGTTAATGAGCTAGGAAGAAGGCGGGGCCTGTGGCTTAGGAGAGTGTGGGCGGGTACACATGACGTCTCCCCTCCCATTACCCACCCACACTTTCCTAACCTGGGAGGCGGGGCGCAGCGAGGCGAAAAGAAAGAGTACACCGGCACCGGACCAGCCATCTCTGCAGGTAAGTGGACACCGGGGGGACTAAGTAGCCAGAGGATTAAAAAAAAAAATCCTCTGGCTACTTAATAATTTAAAAAAATCACTACACAGCGTGGATTCTAACAATTAAAGCGTTCAATTGTTAGACTCCATGCTGTATAGTGAATGGGATTGTTTTTAAAATCCGATCTCTGATTAGTAAAAAAATCCCATTGACTTGCATTGGGATCGGAATTGGGATCGAGATCGGGTTCGATCGGAAATCGGATTTCAAAATCGATCCTGAAAAGTCAAGATCGGCTCAACCCTAAAAGTAACAGAAACAAATGGGAACGTGAAGTAAAATGGATCTAATCTAATGTTTATACTGAATTATTTTTCTTTAACATGTTGTAGATGGAACGTCTTATTCTGAGTTATCGGAGACCTTGAGATGTTCCGGACTGTGCGTAACCCGCAGGACACAATGTATCAGACATAGAAAGAACTGAATGCGAAGGACACAAATAAGGAAGACTCTGTTACATAGGAGTTCTGTGCTGCTCTCCTCTTAGGCCTCATACACACGACCAACTCACTCATCTCTTCTTCTCTATGGCCCCATACACACAAGAGTGGATTTTTATGGTCCCATATACGAGACCATGAGCCAGGAGGAAGACGTAGGATAGGTCCTATACAGTCAGGGTCTGCAGCGTTGGTCGGGGGGGGGGAATTGGGAGGGCATGTCCAAATGCAGTCAAGTGTATGGGGGGCTTCCGATCTATTCTGTTCCAATGATAAACAAGTCCTATCGAGCTCCACGTCATCGGAAAAGAATAAATTGGAACCCCCCATGTATACTGATGTCATCCTAAATGTCAAATGGCATATCCCTATACGCTACACACAGGTCTAACGTAGATTTTACCTCTGCTGGCTTTTTCTACGTGGACCAGCTCGTCCGGGAACTGTAACGCATCGGGATAATCCTGCTCACAGGTCTCGGCCAGAAAATGTAGCAGCGTAGACTTCTGGTCGGCCGACTTGGTATCTTTAAGCTTTAAAAGGAGACAAAAATTCCCCCCAAAAAGATTCAGTGAATGGCGTCCTCCCACTATAGACAGGATAGAAGCAACGTGTCTGATGATTGGGGTCTCCCCGCTGTGACCCCCCCGCCATCATTCTATCGTATAGGTCTTAGAACTAAGGAGGTCTCTTACTTTGCAGAGGAAGCTGATGTCAAAACCAAAAGCTCCGGCATTCCTGGATCCGGCGTTCATGAAGTTGCCCACGAGGAGGGTGATTTCCAAGAGGGTGGCGAAGTTTTTGCTCTTTTTCACCTCTTCGCACGCGGCCGTCACTGACACGATGTCCGGCTTGATGTTTTCAACTTGCTCGGTAAAAAGGAGCTTAAACAGGATGGCATTGAGGCGAGGTCTTAAGCGGGGGACCGCGTACATCTAAAACATAAAACAAGGGCAGCATATGCATGTTACTGGGATAGAGCTGAATATCTGGGGGCAACACGGTGGCTCAGTGGTTAGCACTGCAGCCTTGCAACACTGGAGTCCTGGGTTCGAATCCTGCCAGGAACAACATCCGCAAGGAGCTTGTATGTTCTCCCTGTGTTTGCATGGATTTCCTCCCATACTCCAAAGACATACTGATGGGGAAAATGTACATTGTGAGCTCTATGTGGGGCTCACAATCTAGAAAAAAAAAAATAGAGGTTGCAGGGGCCACAGTGGACCCTGCAACCTCTATAAAAAAAAAAAAAAAATACAGAGCTGAATATCTGAATCATAACTTGTCACTTACCCATATCCCGTCGTCCCACTGCTGACACCCTAACTGGTCATGGGTCCTGTATCTGAATGACGTGGTGGTCACATATACAGTTACCACGCTACTCAGATAGACAAAGCCCCCAACAATCCATTGGGACGTCGGACACAGGCGCCCTCACCCCATTCATGACCCCAGAGGTAGGTCACCCACCATCTAACCGGCAGATAAGTATTACCTTGTGATTGTGGAAGGATATATATATATATATATTTGCTTCAATAAAGTTTTTTTTATATTGTGCCGTTTCCTCTGTTATTCCTACTGGAAATGTCTGAATAAATTGACAGTGGGGATTTATAATATCCTTTGTCAAAGAGGGCACGTAACAGCTATGCGTTGCATATTTGGAATGCCGAACGTCGGATACGGCGGCACCCAATGACGTGTTTTCCGTACCATTCTGGATAATAGAGGTGGAGAACCTCGTATTGTGGCGTTCACACCCCGAGACCCCCTTTATAAATAGGTGATGAGGATACGGTTTGTAGTAAGGATCTTAGATAGCAACAGGACAGAGATCACTGCCAATAGGAAACACAATGGGGCCAGTATAATATGACTTGTACGCACCGCCCTCGCCACTTTCCTAAAGGTGGGCGGTGCAGGGTTGGCGCCAGATTTATCATCGTTTGCACCAGTTTACCGATCCCTGAAATCAGCACCAGCTACAAGAGATTTCAGCGCGGGCACACGGCCCCGCGACGGGCGCACATCTTCATTTTGCCAACGCGGAGGGAGTAGGACTGCCTCAAATTCTGGTGCAAGGTCATAAAACCTTGGGGCAGATTTACTATTCTTAGTCTACATGCACCAGATCCATCACTGTGGTTGATGCCGGCTAAGAAATTTGGACTAAGATCAGGTCTTAAGACCACGTGGGTGTGCGGCCAGTATTTGTGCGTATTTAGCTTCATCTCCTCCATTGTGTCTTCACAGCCTTCCTTCCTTGCTGCGGTCGGCTTCACTATGACACATTCTCTGTTCTCATATATATTTCCCATTGTTCTTTGTCACAATGAAGGAAATGAAGGACAAACAACATTACGGGTGACGTAACCCTCCGAGAGGACAAACACATCCTTACCACAATCCCGAACTGCTCGGGCTCGGCCAGGTCATTGTATTCGCTCTTATACTCCGCCAGGGCCTGGAGTTGGTCGTCTTCTGGCAACTGCTTAATAAGGTTCTAGAAAGAGAATATAGAAACCCAATAAGTGACACCAAACACCAGTAAGTATATATTGGGGATTAGAAATGGGACAGTATACATTTTCTAATAAATCCCATGAAGACTCGCAAATTTTTTGGATGGAGCAAGCCGAGGCCACTTACTGAGATCATGGATTCTGTCAGCACTTCTTCATTAACCTCAAGGATGACATTTTTAATTTCCTCGTACGGCATCCGATAGGAGCCCAAGTAGATCGCTGTGTAGGAGAAATAGAGGGGTCACCGATGGATAACGCTAAATACAAGACCAACAAAAACTAGGACAAAAAAAAAAAAAAAAAACAGGTTTCCAGATATTATCTATGACAAACTGTGGCCCAATCCTCTGTATACAGCGGTACCGCCTCGGGACTTGCACCCGCGTCTGTCAGTAGCCGTGTGTTACATGTAAAATGCTTCTGTATTTTCTAGCTCTCCCCTTCTGCCTGCGTTGGTCTTTATGGTCCCGGATAACCTTGTTGCAACAATATGGATGACGGTGTTAAAAAAAACTCCTTTATACTTACCTAGAGTCTCAGAAGACCCTGCTTAGTGATACCAATGTGTGCCCATGGTCCGGGACCGCTGCACTGAATCAGTGAGAACGGTGCAGGCGCCAGGAGCACAGGCAATTGGTTAGTAGAAAGGTTTCTTATTGTTAATGTGGCCATTGATGGCAATACAAGAGGAGAATTTGGGAGGAGGTGTGAGGTATACAGATGGAGGAGGTGTGAGGTATACAGATGGAAGAGGTGTGAGTTATACAGATGGAGGAGGTGTGAGGTATATAGATGGAGGAGATGTGAGGTATATAGATAGAAGAGGTGTGAGGTATACAGATAGAGGAGGTGTAAGGTATACAGATGGAGGAGGTATGAGGTATATAGATGGAGGAGGTGTGAGGTATACAGATGGAAGAGGTGTGAGGTATACAGATGGAGGAGGTGAGCGGTATACAGACAGAGGAGGTGTGAGGTATACAGATAGAGGACGTTCCGTTCAGCTATATTTCTCAGCCCCCGGGGTCAGTTCGCACACGGGTACATGGCCAGCTATGGTCGCCGTACCTTCCCCCATACAGTGCCATATGCCACGTCCTCACCTACCAGGCCACATGCCGAGGGCTGGACAGCGGGCGAGGGCCATTGTAAAGTAAACTTGGCTAAACCTTCATTGTGCGGCCGGAGACCCTGCGGGAGGATTGTCTGCCCGACCTCTCCATCTGCTTCGTTGTCCTGTGACTAGTGTGTATGGAGACGGCGTCGGTCAAGGTTGTAATGAATCTTACAAGGTCTGTAGAGTTAGTGTCACCTACCTGATGGTATATAGAATACCGTATATACAAGCGATCACTGCTCTATGGAGTATACACACACACAAGGTTACACGTCTTATTCACACTTCACGGAAAATACCAAAAGTCTGTCCAAAAAGAGCCGAGACCAGCGGAGGATCCGGAGACTTTTATTTCCAGGACATTATGTTTTTTCCTATAGACGTCTGTGGAATTTCTTGCCAGGGCAACTAAAAATTGCCTTGTCCAAAAATAAAAACTAACCCAGTATTCCTCCATCGATCTGCACTCAAGTGACCGTCGGGAGAGGGAATTTTTTGCAATTTTATTAAAAAGAAAAAACTAAAAATTTCTCATGGACATTCAGTACTCAGAGCCTTTACTATGACACTTCATAATCAGCTCTTGGGGTCTCCAATTCTCGTCTTCATCTTTGAAATTTTTCCACACCTTGGGACTTTTTTGACCACGATTTTATGCATCATATCAGGAGCACAAAACATCTGCTCAATACCGTCCCTATAGTGAAACATGGAGGGGCCACTTCATGGTTTGGAGTGTTTTTCAATGGTTGGGGAAGGGAGACTGCGCTACTAAGCTTTCCCTCAACCCTGAACAAAGTAAAGAGGTATTATTAACCGGTCAGTCCTCAGCCAAGTGCTATGGTCTTATCACTGTTCACACTGGTTCGTATACTCCGCAGGCTATACATATACTGGGGCAGGGAGACTGCTCTATTTAGCTTTCCCTCAACCCTGAACAAAGTACAGAGATATTATTAACTGGTCAGTACTTGGCCAAGCACTATTGTCTCTTCACTGTTCACACTGGTCAGTACACTCCGCAGGCTATACATGTACTGGGGCAGAGAGACTGCTCTATTCAGCTTTCCCTCAACCCTGAACAAAATACAGAGATATTATTAACCGGTCAGTACTTGGCCAAGCACTATTGTCTCTTCACTGTTCACACTGGTCAGTACACTCCGCAGGCTATACATATACTGGGACAGGGAGACTGCTCTATTTAGCTCTCCCTCAACCCTGAACAAAGTAAAGAGGTATTATTAACCGGTCAGTCCTCGGCCAAGCGCTATGGTCTTATCACTGTTCACACTGGTTCGTATACTCCGCAGACTATACATATACTGGGGCAGGGAGACTGCTCTATTCAGCTTTCCCTCAACCCTGAACAAAGTACTGAGATATTATTAACCGGTCAGTCCTCAGCCAAGCGCTATGGTCTCTTCACTGTTCACGCTGGTCCATACACTCCACAGGCTATACATATACTGGGGCAGGAAGACTGCTCTATTCAGCTTTCCCTCAACCCTGAACAAATTACAGACATATTATTAACCGGTCAGTACTTGGCCAAGCGCTCTCTTCACAGTTCACACTGGTCCGTACACGCCGCAGGCTATACATATAGCAATGATTTTGCAGCTTTGTCGCAGGCAAGTGAATGGGGTAAAACAACAACACCCGGCACAGCTGCCAAGTAGATGACCTGAAGGTCTATAGAGAAGAAGCTCTTGGTCACACAGTGCGTCGATGGGGTGCCGAAAGTGGACCCTCTACCATTATTTATGGCTTATCCTATTAAATTGTGAACCTGGAAGTCCTTGTAAATAAGCAGCACAGTTTATGCCACCATGTAGGGCATACTTGTGGCACCGTATATACTTACACAGGTTCTGGGCAGTCTTTGGATCCAACACTTTGAGTTCTTTTGCCTTTTTCTTTGGAGGGCCTTTCTTATCCTCGGCTTCTTGCTCTTTCTTGACTGCGGGTGAAAAGAAGGGGTTAATAGAGCCTAAGTGGAAACTGAATACTGAACATTTCAGCTAAAGCGATGCCGTCCAAACCGCACACCACAATGAGCCCACACCCAGTCTGGGATACAAGGGGCACACCTGTACGACCGGAACGGGTTCAGCCACATAAGACACAACCTGCTCTTACATGTATGGATTTCATAACCGTGCCCATCATTGTCACAGGGCTGGTCTGGTGCCATATTATGTGCCAACTATTACATAAGCAGAGAGCTTTGTGCTTTCCATGGACTGAAAAAAATCTTTTCATCCTTGTATCTCATTATGGGAGCCCCAGCGATCAGAAAAACAGGGATTGGAAGCGTCCCCAATGTCTCCATGGGAATAAAACTGGTGCACTTCCATTCAGTTCTATGGGGCGGCTGGTCTGGTCATCTCTGACAAACCCATAGAAGTGAATGAGTTCTGGTCATGCAAGGGGCACACAGGGGACCCAGTAAGATGGGAGCCCCAGCGATCAGAAAAACAGGGATTGGAAGTTCCCCCGTATGCTCCATGTGAATAAAACTCTGTGGGTGCAATTCCATGAACTTTCCATCCACTTCTATGGAGCGGCTGGTCTGGTAACCTCCAACAATCCCATAGAAGTGAATGGGGATCTGGTCATGCAAGTGCACCAACACTTTATTCGCAACGGGCACACAGGAGACCCAGCGATCCCCAGTGATCTGACTTATATCCTCTATCCTGTGGATGTGGGTAAGAGGCTTCCGTGACAACTCCTTTAAGACCTTGTACTCATAGTCACTACACAGGCGGTTTTATACCACGTTCGCTCTATAGATTAAGAATTTGCGTTGCAGAAAATTGGGAGACTTCTCCATTTTGTAATATGGGGGACGAGTAAATCTCTGGTCTCGGTGTCATACAGGATCGGTTTACATTTCTCTTTGTATTTCCTATGGACAATGCAGGTGTGGAAACTTCTGCAACGTCAGGAATAGATTATATTAACTCTGTGAAGATAAACACCATGACGGGCCTGTATAGCATAAGAATACCCTATATGGGCCGAGGGGTCAGAGCAATGAGGAGGGGGGGGGGCCGATGGTACAGACAATGGGCCCTGTACAGATATCCATCAGTCCTTGTAGAGATTCCCATAGACTCCGCCATTATTGTAGGGATTATACAGGGGAAGGCTTCACAACGTGCACTGACCCCGAAATGGGGGTGTCAAGGTGTTCGTAGGGACCGGTTATATTGGTTCGGTTATAACAATATTTGCGAGATTCTACCTGTAGGTCCCCATGAAACTGCCACGGGGAACTAAAGATTTGTTCCAACCGAGCACTTCCAAATTGGAACTGCCATTGCCAACTCTGGCGTGACACCATGCTGTCTTCTGACATCAGGGACCACTGGGGCCTGTGACTGGGCCTCAGCAGATCATGTGACGTTGTGACGCTCCATCTTAAAACCAGCGCCAAATGACGCAGTGCGAAGATGTCCGAATACTCCGCTTGCGAGTCGGTAGCGTATCCATCCCATCTGGAAGTACCCCAAGACCCGTATGTCTACAGTGTAGAGTATATGAGACTCAGGGGAGCAGTGCTATGAATAAATGGTACATGGTGTATATCCCCAGGCCGCCATTTTTATACTGTAAGGGCCTTAAGACCAGGCCCAAGCAAGGTTCTGTTCCCTGTGGTCCAATGTTACGTACAAGCCTTGTTATATTAGACACCATGTACCACTGAGCCGCAGGGTTGTGTAGGATGTGATATATATATATACTGGCAGATGTTCCTCATCCTGCCCGGAAACCATGTGCATATACTCCGGGGAAACGCTGAAAGAAAGATCAACAACCGCCATTCACAACCATGTGAGGACGGGAAACAGGAAGGGTCATGTCCATTCAGTAATTCTAGCGGGAAACCCCTGTGTGTGCGGTGACCCTACATGGAGGCGAGAGGAAACGTCCAGGAAGAGTAATAGAGTGACGAAAGACAGGATGAGGCCCCATCTCAATAACATCCTATATGTTTACACACACACACTACAATAGATATAGTATATATATATATATATTCAATGCAGAGAATAAGATGAACAGGACGTATACAGACGCCAAGAATAAGGAACTGTCACCAGAGACAGCCCCTATAACTATCCGTCCTGCTCCAAGGAAGGTACATGAGGCCTTCACACATTACATGTAGTATTATAGCAGGGCCTTGTCATACATACATGGACAGCCGAGGGGCCTGCGGAGGATAGCCCAGGCCTCATGGTCAGATAAATGGGGCATACAGATAGGTATATAGTATATATGTGATACACGCACTTAGTCTCTCTCTACCCTAGTCATAGTCGTATTCTCCGACCCAGGATACGGATAACCTAGACCAGAGTATCAGATCGGTTGGGGGACCGCACCAGTCTGATATATATGTCTGCTGGAATAGAGAAGCAGCTCTGCACCTATACAGTGTACAGGGCTGGAAGCTGTACACAGTGTACAGAGCCTGCCCCTAGATGCATAACTTATATATACCTTCCAGCAGCTGATCGGTGCAGGATCCGGGTGTGAGACCCCCACCGATCTAATACAGGTGACCTCTCCTGTGGATGGGTTATGAGTATCCATCCTGCCTGGGTCACGGACACTCCTTTAGTACGTGACCGGTTACGTATTTGTGCACATTTCCAACTAAAATCAATGGCGGGGAGGATACGGAGCCGAAATAGGCGTTTATAGGGGCCGTCACCCAACTTTGCTCTCGATCAGGTCCAACACCATCTCTAAGATTAAAACGACTGCTTGCAACGTACATAACGCACGCCAGTCACGGGGAGCGCGCACTCGGTGTCGAATTGGGGCCTGCACAAGGGCCCATTGTGATGGCGGCGCCAGCTGTGAGTGCGGGGTAACGTATAGAAATGTGTCGGGAGAAATCCACCATAAGCGAGTCTTTAACCCACATGAAAGGCAGAAGAAGAACGTGTCAGGACTGCAGAGGGAACAGCTGGCTGCCATCCGGCTCCTACAAGTGGTTGGCACGCCGCAGACAGCTGCCACCGCCAGCTCGTGCGCAACATCTGCAGCAGATTACAGGGGGGGGGGAGCGGTCACGGCCTCTGTCCTATAAAGCATTAGAGCAGGGGTCAGTTAACCCTAAAGCCCGGCTCATGAATATTCAGCATATAGGATGCCCCCCTGGCAGGGGCGCACACTTTAGGGATTCTGTGTAAAGCGTACAGATGACAATGAGCCTGTGGTTCGGGATTAGTCGCGGCCCGTCCTCTGCAGAGATTACAGGACACGCTGACACCTTCCCCCCACCCCTCTCCGGGAATCCGTTTTACTGTCTGCGTCATTCACACAAAATGGAGAGTGCACTTAAAATGGCCCGGTGCGAGAAATAGCTAAAAAGTCTGCAGCGCGGCTCAAGTGCACACCCCTGCTGTCCGAAAGAGGGAACTGCGCGCCCGTAGAACTCTATTAGCAGGTCACGTCGACAAATGAGGTTAATTGAGATAGGAGGTGAATGAGCAGGAGCCGGGGGGGGGGGGGGGACCGAACCGACAAAGAGTGGGAACAATGTCCCTATTAATAAGAGGAGTGTGTGACAACTGCGTGAAATATCCCTGAAGGGAATCCCATCGCCGGCCGTCTTCCGCGCCAAGAAGTTACGCTTTATCACTCTTAATGCTTCCTTTATGGGGCCCCGAATAATGGGACTATTGTCTGAGCAAAACCAAAGTCATCCAGCTGTCGCTCTGCCCGCCCAGCCTGAGTCACCAAACTTTTACAAAGCAAGAAAGAGGATAAAAATAGAGGCAGCCTGGCCCGGGTCTGTGCTGCCCCCTGCGGGATAGAAAGGTGTAAAGTGTAATGGCACATAAATGACGTTATAGGGAACGTATAGAATAAGATGTATAACGTACTGTATAATAACACATGTGTGCAGAAAGAAACTCAATATGGAGGGGGGAAGGTCACAGGCAGGTCCACAACGATTATACTAAAGCAAAGGGTTAACGGTGCAGATAAAGAGCGACGATATAGTAAGTCAGTGGTGGTTCTCCGCTCCGGACATATACATATATACCAGCAGTCGGGCGACCTTCACCCCGCGTCAACGAGATCCCAAATGGATACGGAATGTTTGTTGGAACATCGGCTCGTGATACGGATCTGAAAAGCGGACGACACCTTTAAGATCTCGGAAACGGACCCAAATGTGCGTGAGAGATGGGGACATGCGGTAGTGCGGTCCAGGGACTGAGGTGAAGGGTTAAAAGGGACTGTACAGCGCTGCAGTATATGGTGGAGATTTAGAAAGTTATAGGGGAAAAAGAAAACTTTTTTTAGGACGATTTATAAGGATCTTAAAAACTTCTGGTAGGTTTAACCCTGTAGGAGCGTACGTGTAAATGTGTGCGTATACGTGTGTGTATATGTATATATGTGCGTGTGTATATATATGTGAGTGTGTGTATATATGTTCGTGTGTATGAGTATATATGGACGTATGTATATGTATATATGTGCGTGTGTTTATATGTGCGTGTGTATGTGTATATATGTGCGTGTGTATGTGTATATATGTGTGTATGTGTATATATGCGTGTATGTATATATGTGCATGTGTATATATATGTGTGTGTGTGTGTGTGTGTGTGTATACGTACGTATGTATATATGTGCGTATATACTGTATAAGCGTGTGTGTGTATATATGTGCATGTGCGTATATATGTGTGTATGTGTATATATGTGTGTGTGTATGAGTATATATGGACGTATGTATATGTATATATGTGCGTATGTATGTGTATATATGTGCGTGTGTATGTGTATATATGTGCGTGTATATACATATGTTTATATACATATGTGTATATATGTGCATGTGCCTGTATATATATGTGTGTGTATATACGTGCGTATGTATATATGTGCGTATATATAAGCGTGTGCGTGTATATATGTGCATGTGCGTGTATATATGTGCGTGTGTATGTGTATATACGTGCATGTGCGTGTATATATGTGCATGTGCGTATATATGTGTGCGTGTATATACGTGCGTGTGTATGTGTATGTATGTGCATATACTATGTGTATATACGTATGTATGTGTACAGTGTGTGATATATATATATATATGTGTGTGTGTGTGTGTATATACGTATGTATGTGTACGGTGTGTGAGTATGTATATGTATTGATTAAATACACACACACATAAACCACACACAGTGTATATATATATATATATATATATATATATATATATATATATATATATATATGATAGGATATAGGATATACTAAGGCCTGCAGCACATTACACGTAATGTAATCTGCGGTGATTCAGCGAGGAATGTTTCGCACACGTATGAGGGGCGCGGGGCGGTGACAGATGGGCGATCTCTGCGCCTCAGCACATCATTGTTTCTATAATAAACATGGCGCCTTCCTGCTTTTGTCAGTGAGGAGGAGGAGGAGGGGCAGGGTGGGGAGCGCACAGGGGGGGGCCGCAGCTGCACGGTGGATAAGGGGGCAGGACTGTCTCCATGGTGACGGGGCGCCAGCCAATCCCCGACCACTGACATCACTGCAGTCATCTGAGCCAAAAGTAGCTCAACTGCACACCCCTGGTGGCTGAAAAGTAAAAGTGCAGCTCAGAATAAAATAGTGTCATTTATTGGAAGAAAATCGCAAAAAAATGTAAGAAAAAAATTAGAGAATCTTCTGGTATAAAGCAGAGAGTGGCGGTATAAAGTGGCGTCATCCTAAAATAGGTCAGAGCGACAAACCGGACCGAAAACTAGTCAATAAGCAGAGAATTCTGCGCTGCGGTATAGGTTGGTGCTATATCATTAACAATGTAATATTAACCGCACAGTAAGATGTCACCTAAGATGCTGTAAGTCATGGTCTCACTACAGGACCACTGCCCCACCATATTAGAGTACTGGCTCGGTGGTCACGTACCTGAGCACCCACAAGGACACCACAGGCATCGGAGCCAGTGTCTGTGCACCAGGGTGCAGGGTATATACCGCACAATGTATGGATCAGGGCAATAGACTAGGTGTAACGTACTGCACACTGCAATAGAGAGGTCACACTTAGAGGAACGGTCCAGGAGTACACAGCAATGGAGATCTGAGCGATCAATACGTAGTTTTGGACAACCCCTTTAATTCAAATCTGTGGCAGTGTGACCACAGACCTACTGCACTATGTAATCAAGAAGGGATTCTGCGGTACGACATGGGGACGGATTACCATGTGGAGGCACCGACAGGGGATGGGAAGCCTGAGCGCACAGACATGAGGGCGATCTGGGCCCGGATAGAGAAGGAAAAGGAACCATAAGTGCTGGTAAAATGTAAGGGACGGGATCAGGGACGGGTATGAGCTGTAGTGCAGGGAGGACCGGGCCGCACTTTTACACCAGGACCCGTAAGCCTACTCACTTACTGAAGGGGGACATTAGAGGGGGGTCTGAGCCCCCACAAGCAGGACACAGAGACCAACCAATGTAATTCCAACAAGGTTCACCTATATAAAATAAATTCCTACCGGGCAGGGGCGACAGATTGTTATATCATTGGCCGATCCTTATGAGAAGTCATCGGTATCAGATCAGTGGTCGTCCGAGCCGATTGATGAGGCCGTGGCGCTCCAGACTATACCAAGCACCATGACCCCGCCGAAATAAGTGCGGGTTCTATCTCGCAAACCTCCCTGCCCCTGTAACTATCCTCATCTATGTGCACACGGCTGCCCCTATAACTATCCTCATCTATGTGCACACGGCTGCCCCTATAACTATCCTCATCTATGTGCACACGGCTGTCCCTATAACTATCCTCATCTATGTGCACACGGCTGCCCCTATAACTATCCTCATCTATGTGCACACGGCTGTCCCTATAACTATCCTCATCTATGTGCACACGGCTGCCCCTATAACTATCCTCATCTATGTGCACACGGCTGTCCCTATAACTATCCTCATCTATGTGCACACGGCTGTCCCTATAACTATCCTCATCTATGTGCACACGGCTGCCCCTATAACTATCCTCATCTATGTGCACACGGCTGCCCCTATAACTATCCTCATCTATGTGCACACGGCTGCCCCTATAACTATCCTCATCTATGTGCACACGGCTGCCCCTATAACTATCCTCATCTATGTGCACATGGCAGCCCTATAACTATCCTCATCTATGTGCACATGGCTGCCCTATAACTATCCTCATCTATGTGCAAACGGCTGCCCCTATAACTATCCTCATCTATGTGCACTTGGCTGTCCCTATAACTATCCTCATCTATGTGCACACGGCTGTCCTATAACTATCCTCATCTATGTGCACACGGCAGCCCCTATAACTATCCTCATCTATGTGCACACGGCTGTCCTATAACTATCCTCATCTATGTGCACATGGCTGCCCTATAACTATCCTCATCTATGTGCACATGGCTGTCCCTATAACTATCCTCATCTATGTGCACATGGCTGTCCCTATAACTATCCTCATCTATGTGCACATGGCTGTCCCTATAACTATCCTCATCTATGTGCACATGGCAGCCCCTATAACTATCCTCATCTATGTGCACACGGCTGTCCCTATAACTATCCTCATCTATGTGCACACGGCTGTCCTATAACTATCCTCATCTATGTGCACATGGCTGTCCCTATAACTATCCTCATCTATGTGCACACGGCTGTCCCTATAACTATCCTCATCTATGTGCACATGGCTGCCCCTATAACTATCCTCATCTATGTGCACACGGCTGTCCCTATAACTATCCTCATCTATGTGCACACGGCTGTCCCTATAACTATCCTCATCTATGTGCACACGGCTGTCCCTATAACTATCCTCATCTATGTGCACACGGCTGTCCCTATAACTATCCTCATCTATGTGCACACGGCTGCCCCTATAACTATCCTCATCTATGTGCACACGGCAGCCCCTATAACTATCCTCATCTATGTGCACACGGCTGTCCCTATAACTATCCTCATCTATGTGCACACGGCTGCCCCTATAACTATCCTCATCTATGTGCACACGGCAGCCCCTATAACTATCCTCATCTATGTGCACACGGCTGTCCTATAACTATCCTCATCTATGTGCACACGGCTGTCCTATAACTATCCTCATCTATGTGCACACGGCTGCCCCTATATCAGCTGCAACATGGACAGTCACGTGGATGAAGACCAGAACTATTGTCACACACATAGCGGTCAGCAAATCTCCCAGGGTGCGTTATAGCCCCCTAGAAAACCAGGCAAATGTTATAGGGTAAACCCGCACGGGATGTATGTGCTGCAAACCCACCGCGTCTGTGCTGGAAATCTGCAACAGCAGAAAATACAAGTTTCTAGTTGTGCAGGGACATTGCAAAAGTGCGAAAATCTGCAGCACAAACGCTGCGGGTTTTCTGCACATTTGTGTACATTTTGCACCACATATGATAAAATAAGTGATATAAGCCCCCGTATTATGTGACACTGATGGACACGAGGTCTATAGATCAGTCACACATTACAGTCATGTGACAGGACACAAAGCTGGAACACACACGAAAAACTACGTCACGTCTTACTCCATATGTTGTTACTTTTGTCTCCTACAACGTTAACAATAAAGCTTGCCTTGTCAGGAAGAAAAAAAAAAAAAAGTCAGGCAGGAAGCTTCCATCACGCTGAGTCACTCAGGGTGGGGCCGCCAGACAAACAAGTCCTTGCTCCATCTGGTGGCCAAAAAGAGGAACTGCAGCCATTAAAAACTATAAAAAATCAGCACAAAATTAACGTCTTACGGCTTATTATAAGGAGAAATCTTCCCGTAGACGCATGAGAAGACGTCTAGGACTCCTAAGCCTTGTCTTCAGTGCACACACAGATATCTAGGAGGATGAATAGAGACAATACAGGGGCCGAGACTGAAGCAAATGTAGCCTGTGACACAAAAAAAGGGATAAAATACATAAACTATAGAATACATGGAATTATAGATCCCCATACAGCGATAGTAACCCCTCCATGGCACATATACGGATATACAGTCCTATGAAAAAGTTTGGGCACCCCTATTAATCTTAATCATTTTTAGTTCTAAATATTTTGGTGTTTGCAGCAGCCATTTCAGTTTGATATATCTAATAACTGATGGACACAGTAATATTTCAGGATTGAAATGAGGTTTATTGTACTAACAGAAAATGTGCAATATGCATTAAACCAAAATTTGACCGGTGCAAAAGTATGGGCACCTCAACAGAAAAGTGACATTAATATTTAGTACATCCTCCTTTTGCAAAGATAACAGCCTCTAGTCGCTTCCTGTAGCTTTTAATCAGTTCCTGGATCCTGGATGAAGGGATTTTGGACAAACAATTCAAGTTCAGTTAAGTTAGATGGTCGCCGAGCATGGACAGCCCGCTTCAAATCATCCCACAGATGTTCAATGATATTCAGGTCTGGGGACTGGGATGGCCATTCCAGAACATTGTAATTGTTCCTCTGCATGAATGCCTGAGGATTTGGAGCGGTGTTTTGGATCATTGTCTTGCTGAAATATCCATCCCCGGCGTAACTTCATCTTCGTCACTGATTCTTGAACATTATTCTCAAGAATCTGCTGATACTGAATGGAATCCATGCGACTCTCAACTTTAACAAGATTCCCGGTGCCGGCATTGGCCACACAGCCCCAAAGCATGATGGAACCTCCACCAAATTTTACAGTGGGTAGCATGTGTTTTTCTTGGAATGCTGTTTCTTTTTGGACGCCATGCATAACGCCTTTTTTTATAACCAAACAACTCAATTTTTGTTTCCAAAATGAAGCTGCCTTGTCCAAATGTGCTTTTTCATACCTCAGGCAACTCTATTTGTGGCGTACGTGCAGAAACGGCTTCTTTCTTATCACTCTCCCATACAGCTTCTATTTGTGCAAAGTTCGCTGTATAGTTGACCGATGCACAGTGACACCATCTGCAGCAAGATGATGCTGCAGCTCTTTGGAGGTGGTCTGTGGATTGTCCTTGACTGTTCTCACCATTCTTCTTCTCTGCCTTTCTGATATTTTTCTTGGCCTGCCACTTCTGGGCTTAACAAGAACTGTCCCTGTGGTCTTCCATTTCCTTACTATGTTCCTCACAGTGGAAACTGACAGGTTAAATTTCTGAGACAACGTTTTGTATCCTTCCCCTGAACAACTATGTTCAACAATCTTTGTTTTCAGATGATTTGAGAGCGGGCTGTCCATGCTCGGCCACCATCAAACTTAACTGAACTTGAATTGTTTTGTAGAAAGAAATGGTCCAAAATACCTTCATCCAGGATCCAGGAACTGATTAAAAGCTACAGGAAGCGACTAGAGGCTGTTATCTTTGCAGAAGGAGGATCTACTAAATATTAATGTCACTTTTCTGTTGAGGTGCCCATACTTTTGCACCGGTCAAATTTTGGTTTAATGCATATTGCACATTTTCTGTTAGTACAATAAACCTCATTTCAATCCTGAAATATTACTGTGTCCATCAGTTATTAGATATATCAAACTGAAATGGCTGCTGCAAACACCAAAATATTTAGAACTAAAAATGATTAAGATTAATAGGGGTGCCCAAACTTTTTCATAGGACTGTATATACAGTAGGAGGAGCCCCGGGCCCAGCAGGTCACTATGGACAACTCTTCAGGTTTTCTGATTTTTCAGGGTTTGAGTGAAGTTGGACATTAAAGTTTCCTCCCCCCCCAGACACGTGCGACCGCCGCTGCAGGGAACCCCAATGTCATCATCAGTGAGACCCCCCCCGGTGACACAGATATAGTCATATAGATTTCCTTAAAAGTATATACCTGTATCTCAGCACCGGGTATATACTCTGTACGGTATCTCAGCACCAGGTATATAATCTGTACTGTATCTCAGCACCAGGTATATACTCTGTACTGTATCTCAGCACCGGATACTCTGCACTGTATCTCAGCACCAGGTATATACTCTGTACGGTATCTCAGCACCAGGTATATACTCTGTACTGTATCTCAGCACGAGGTATATAATCTGTACTGTATCTCAGCACCAGGTATATACTCTGTACGGTATCTCAGCACCAGGTATATAATCTGTACTGTATCTCAGCACCAGGTATATACTCTGCACTGTATCTCAGCACCAGGTATATACTCTGTACTGTATCTCAGCACCAGGTATATACTCTGTACGGTATCTCAGCACCAGGTATATACTCTGTACGGTATCTCAGCACCGGGTATATACTCTGTACTGTATCTCAGCACCGGGAAGATACTCTGCACTGTATCTCAGCACCAGGTATATACTCTGTACTGTATCTCAGCACCAGGTATATACTCTGTACGGTATCTCAGCACCAGGTATATACTCTGTACGGTATCTCAGCACCGGGAAGATACTCTGTACTGTATCTCAGCACCGGGTATATACTCTGTACTGTATCTCAGCACCGGGAAGATACTCTGCACTGTATCTCAGCACCAGGTATATACTCTGTACTGTATCTCAGCACCAGGTATATACTCTGTACGGTATCTCAGCACCGGGAAGATACTCTGCACTGTATCTCAGCACCAGGTATATACTCTGTACTGTATCTCAGCACCAGGTATATAATCTGTACTGTATCTCAGCACCAGGTATATACTCTGTACTGTATCTCAGCACCAGGTATATACTCTGTACGGTATCTCAGCACCGGGAAGATACTCTGCACTGTATCTCAACACCAGGTATATAATCTGTACTGTATCTCAGCACCAGGTATATACTCTGTACGGTATCTCAGCACCAGGTATATACTCTGTACTGTATCTCAGCACCAGGTATATAATCTGTACTGTATCTCAGCACCAGGTATATACTCTGTACTGTATCTCAGCACCAGGTATATACTCTGTACGGTATCTCAGCACCAGGTATATACTCTGTACTGTATCTCAGCACCGGGAAGATACTCTGTACTGTATCTCAGCACCGGGAAGATACTCTGTACTGTATCTCAGCACTGGGTATATACTCTGTACTGTATCTCAGCACCGGATACTCTGCACTGTATCTCAGCACCAGGTATATACTCTGCACTGTATCTCAGCACCGGGAAGATACTCTGTACTGTATCTCAGCACCGGATACTCTGCACTGTATCTCAGCACCAGGTAGATACTCTGCACTGTATCTCAGCACCGGGTAGATACTCTGCACTGTATCTCAGCACCAGGTAGATACTCTGTACTGTATCTCAGCACCAGGTAGATACTCTGTACTGTATCTCAGCACCAGGTATATACTCTGTACTGTATCTCAGCACCGGATACTCTGCACTGTATCTCAGCACCAGGTAGATACTCTGCACTGTATCTCAGCACCGGGTAGATACTCTGCACTGTATCTCAGCACCAGGTAGATACTCTGTACTGTATCTCAGCACCAGGTATATACTCTGTACTGTATCTCAGCACCGGATACTCTGCACTGTATCTCAGCACCAGGTAGATACTCTGCACTGTATCTCAGCACCGGGTAGATACTCTGCACTGTATCTCAGCACCAGGTAGATACTCTGTACTGTATCTCAGCACCAGGTATATACTCTGTACTGTATCTCAGCACCGGATAGATACTCTGCACTGTATCTCAGCACCAGGTATATACTCTGTACTGTATCTCAGCATTGGATAGATACCCCCTGTATCTCAGCACCAGCTATATACTCTGTACTGTATCTCAGCATTGGATAGATACTCCCTGTATCTTAGCACTGGGTAGATACTCTGCACTGTATCTCAGCACCAGGTATATACTCTGTACTGTATCTCAGCATTGGATAGATACTCCCTGTATCTCAGCACTGGGTAGATACTCTGTACTGTATCTCAGCATTGGATAGATACTCCCTGTATCTCAGCACTGGGTAGATACTCTGTACTGTATCTCAGCATTGGATAGATACCCCCTGTATCTCAGCACCAGCTATATACTCTGTACTGTATCTCAGCATTGGATAGATACTCCCTGTATCTCAGCACCAGGTAGATACTCTGCACTGTATCTCAGCACTGGATGGTTACCCCCTGTATCTCAGCACCATGTATATACACTGCACTGCAGCCTGCCATTGATCCTCTCGCTCGGCGTCTCCTCTAACCCTGCGTTGCGATGCTGATGCTGCGGCAGACACAAGGGCAGGTCTTTGATGCGGCTGGCGCTCTATGGCTCTGTGCACACTGGGGTTCCTGCTCTCATTATCCCTCTATTACTGTCTCACAGCTGCCTGTGTTGCGACGCTCGCTCCCTCGCTGCGCCGTGTTGATCAGTGTCAGTCTGCTCGCCCCCCGCGTATCGCCACCATGGCGGTTTCTAATCAAACAGCACAAGCCGCGGGGAGGTTATTGACGCTTTCATGGCTTCGCTTTGTGAGATCCCGTCACCGGCAGGAGTCGCATTAATATCAGATAATCGCCCTAAACCCGAAACTATCAGATGGCGACGGAACGTCGGGTGACTTTAGGTCTCCGACAGGCGTTTAATGAGTTAACTCTGCTCTGAGGAACAAAGACGAGACGGTAAAAGGGAAAGTGTGTGTGTGACGTCCCGGCGGGGGGACAAGTCATTAGAAAGTGATCCGAATATGAGTCTGGTCAGCGCTGACACCCCTGAAAATCAATTATAGGGAAGGGGGGGCAGTATACAGCATTGGTGGAGCGGCGGTGACATCTGGTGGCCAAATGGCAGACTGCAGGACACGAAACTAAATGTGATCAGGATACAGGCTCATTATATGGTCTCCGGGCGCCATCTGGTGGTGAAACGGCAAAATGCGCCTTCAGACAAAACCACGTTGAATAATTATTTGATGTCGTTCTTAAACTTCAAGAAAACGATCAAAGAATTAAATCTAAGAAGGAACGGATAGTTTATAGGATGTGCGGCCAGAAAATCACTGGTTATTAGTAATATACAAGGGGGCGGAAGAGAAAAAGATGGGATGTCCTTGGTCACCATGGTGTAGGATACTAATATGAGATACACACTGTGTAAATACATGATAGCGCCCTCCGCAGGTGAGAACATAGCAGATATAACCCACATGTTACACGTATGACGGCGATAACGAAGCAATGAAGCCAGAAAAAAAAGGGAGCTACCCTGCCACCCGGTGGACACAGAGTGTACTGCGTGCTGAGGTTAACCCTTTCCACATATATAGGACTTATTGCTGCTGCAAGGGTTAACCTTTTTGGAAAATAACAAGGAATCGTTAAGAGAGATTTTTTTTTTGACCCAGTTTTGGTTTTTGTCAATGACAACACTGGTAATGGATGGGGTTGAGCGATCGGGATCAGAAAAGATCGGATTCTGATCGGCGATCGAGGAAATTTCACGATTGCGATCGGATGGTAAATGATTGGAAATCGGATTTTAAAATCGACCCTGAATTCTCGAGATCGGCTCAACACTAGTAATGGATATAAAATGGACGTATACAGATAGGACAGAGACTATGTATACTCCATATAGTAACACTGAGACATCCGATACGGGACGGGGTCGGTCCGGTTTTAGCGCCACTTTCTCCAGGAGTTGTACACATGACGGCGGTTCTGGTCCTGGAGGCAACGCAAGTGCGAATCGGCGCAAGTGGATTTTATAGAACTAGAGGAGACTAGGTCAGCTGATGTAGAACTACAAGTCTCAGCAGGGATCCGTCACTCACACACAATTTTTTTTTCTAGGTACCACGTCGGAATAGCCTTAAGAAAGTCTATTCTTCTCCTACGTTTCGTTGTCTTCTCTGCACCGCCGTACAGTAGGAATCCCGGTTCTTGTCGGTATACAAATGAGTTATCTCGCAGCACTGGGGGCGGTCCTCAGCGCTCAAACAGCACTGGGGGCGTCCCCAATGCTGCCAGAGAACTCTCTTCATCGCCACCTCCATCTTCATTAGCAGCGTCATCTTCAGCTTCTTCTTCCGGCCGTGGCTTGTAACTTCTAAGGCCTTAGGCAGAGCAGACTGTGCATGCCCACAGGCCACGAGAAAATGGCCGCTTGCACCGTACTGAAGAAGATGGAGGCGGCGCTGGAGAGTTCTCTCGCAGCATTGGGAACGCCCCCAGTGCTGTTTGAGCGCTGGGGCCCGCCCTCAGTGCTGCAAAAGAGCTCATTTGCATACCGAGAGAAACCGGGATTGTAGGTGAAAGGCGACTCGGAGAAGACGACAAAAGGTAGGAGACGAATAGCCTTTCTTAAGGCTATTCCGACGTCGTATCTAGAAAAAAAAATTGTGTGTGTGTTAATCCACTGACCTTCTGTTAAATGGATCCTGACTCCAGGTCTGTAAAGCCCAATGACCTGCTCATCTGATCGGCGCCGTCACCCCGAGCATCTTGGTGTTCTGTTTATCCAAATCTGTTCAGCTATTCCAAAGATATAAGCCCTGTTACAAAATTAGGGTCTTCTAGACAAGTGGGCAGGAACCCTGTTCTCTGGGGCGGAGCTTTTTTAAAGTGTTACCACCCACTAGGACAGTAGACACTAATTTACATTACCACCACTAACAGGGCTTATATATTTCGAATGGATGAACGGATCTGGATAAACAGTACAGCAAAATGCTCCGGGTGCTGGCGCCGATCGGACGATGGATGTTATTCCTCTTCATTTTTTGTACTCCCCCCCCCCCCCCCTTATATTTGGGATGCTGATGCAGGGCGGTGTTTGAATAGACAAATACACTATCGCTTCCAGGATGAACAAGATGGCATCGGGCCTCGGAAATGCCCTGTGGGCCTCTGGGTGTGAACGTCATAAAGAGAGAAGGTAGGGACGAGGATGGAAAATCCGCCAGCTACTTTGTCCCCTCCTGGTGCCCACTTACCTGCACAGATCGCTACCGTTGTCGTTCCCCGTTCTTCTCGCTCCTCTTCTCTCTCATTCACATGCCTTCAGAGCGCCGTGCCCCCGCCTCCCTAGGCTAGTGTTATAGATGCTGGGAGTAGGCGGGGCTTGTTGTGGCTTAGGAGAGTGTGGGCAGGTACAGGGCGGGGAGATGTGAGTGCATCACTCACGTTTCCCCTCCCAGTACCCGCCCACACTCTCCTAAGCCACAAGCCCCACCTTCATCCTAGGTCTGTAACACTAACCTGGGAGACAGGGGCGTGCATGTCGCTCTGAAGGTCTGTAACTGGACCAAGAAGAACTGGGAGCGACAGCGGCAGCGATCTGTGCAGGTAAGTGGATCCCGATCTATTTTAGGCAGGAACCCGATCACGATATTTAAGCGGTCGCCGATCGGGATCCGATCCCGATCGCTCAACCCTACTGCAGACTTCTGGTATTTTTTTTTTTTTACATTTTTTCCACGCAGGGTCCCAGGGGGGCAAAACTTTTTTCCTTTTTCCTTAGGGCGGGGGAAAGGGACGGAAACTTTTTGCCTCTCCCTCCTAGACTTGCGCGCTAAATCTAGTTTTTAGCTAATAAAACCTTTAACGAAAAACAATAACAAACACAAAACAGCAAAGAAAAAAATAAATAAAATAAAAGTGCATGGTAATAGTTTGCTGCAGCCGTCTCTCCCCCCCTCCCCTCCGTGTCTAATCAGAGGCGAGTGCCCGGCCCGCAGCCAAATGAGAGCCCAATTAATTAAAAGTGATTGTAAGAAGAGATTGTAACGAGCCCTGATCGCAATCTAAGGAAGCGTCGCCCGCCTTCACCCCGCTAACTGTGAGGCTTTCTATCAGCCTGCAGGGGTGAAAGAAACATTTTAATCAGAGAGGAACAATCAGATTCTAAGGAGAGATCACGCTCGGTGAACTTCCAAATTTGCTGAAGAAATTAATGCGAGCGAACAAAGCCGACGCCACCGGCATACTGAGCGATTACCTGGCCTTACGTGGCCGGGGGGGGAGCCGCTAAACAAGTCCGCCGCCCCCCGAAAACCCGAGCAAGCTCAATCCGGTGTCAGAACAGATCGATCTCCCCGACATCATACACCTGCCATGTTCCTTCATCTCCACCAACTAGCGCACGACGCGGTTCTGAAGAGGACGGCGCACTTCTTCTTCTTCTTCTTTCTGCTATAGAAAAACCGAAACCCAAGGGAACGACTGGGAAAAAAAAAATCTCATTAAACTCAAAACCTTTCTGATCCTTCCAATGTCAAAAATGGCATCGTAAATCACCGATGCCGTTCTCGCAACTACAAAGGGTTGGGGGGGGGGAGTGGCGGCGCGTTAGTCGTATAATTTCAGATGTCATTTAATGCCGACCCTTGATGTGTTCTCATTGTAAGGCAACATGTGAAAAAATGGATGTAACCTGTCTTTAAAGCCTACTGGGTTCACTATGGCAATCGGCGGCGCGCTTCGCAGGATACTTGCGGGGTGGTGACGGCGCGGGCACTGCCAGCATGTCCTGGTCGTAGACAAAATCAGTTCCCAGCCGCCACGACTACAAGACATTGCATAGAACTAGCCATAAGGGGTTTGTAGGACTAGATACAGCGCCACCCCTGTCCACAGGCCGTGTCTGGTATTACAAGAACAGCAAAGTTACATTGGAGGAAAAACTGTGGCAGAAACGCATCGTTCCTCTGCAGACATTCTGCCTCGATTCTACCGATAGGGAAACCGCCGCTGTAATGGACACGCTGCAATGTCCAAAAACGCAACGTTTTTTGAAACCGAAGCGGAAATTTTTTTGCAACGTGCAGATGGGATTCACTAGGATCTCATCCACTATGCGATTTTTGCCACGTGTCGTCCCAGCCTAAAAGCGGTTTTCTGACCCCAAATCGAATTTTCACACTGAGGACTTATGTGCAGGATCGGTCATCGATAGAGATGAGCAAGTGCTATTCGAAACTCCTGTTTCGAATAGCGCGCACCCATAGGAATGAATGGACGCAGCCGGCGTGCCGGCCGCTTCCATTCATTCCTATGGGTGCATGCTTTTCGAAACGGCGGTTTCGAATAGTACTCGCTCATCTCTAGTCATCAATATGTAACCTGTTGGGGTTTGACACCTGCACCCCGCACAGCTCTGTTCTATCCGCCAAAAACAGATAGTGGACGGGCGGTGCGTGCAGCGCTGTTTCTATACTAGTGGTAGGAACGACGCCATAGTCCTGTCTGGTTCCGGTAATGGCAGCTCCAAACACATCATTGTCCACCAAGTCCTCAAGGCTGTAGAAACGAAGATCCGTGCGGGGTCCAGGTGTCGGCACGCAAATTCAATTTGGGGCCAGAAAAAGGTTTTAACTTGCTGCGGCGCGATATCTTACAAATAACACAATAAAAGCGCTTAGAAAGTCGAGCTTAAAGTTATAAAGGAGTCCGGGACTAGGAAATGTATCACCTGTCCTTAGGATAGGTCAGCAATATACTCGGAGCCCCCGTAGATCGGCTCATTGAAGAGTTAGCGGCGCTCGTACAAGGGGCGTGGCCTCTTCGCTGCTTGCTAAGCACAGCGCCATATAGGATATAGTGGCTGCACTTGGTATTGCAGTATGACCATGTAACCAATAGACGTGGAGATCACCAGAGCGCCATATTGGGGGGTTCTGATGGTTTACAAGACAACAACTAGTGCAAAGTCGAGAACATTGGTGACGCCTAGTGGTCAATTTATTTATAGACTTCCAGGAAGAATAACAGAGGGTGAAGAGCGAGAACTAGAGGCCCGTGATGGGAAGAGGATCCGTGCTCGCTGGCGATGGAGCAAAACCTATACCCGAATATCCAATACGAAATCTTTATTTAGTAGAACAGCACAACGCGTTTCAGGCCAAAGTGCAAACCAACAGGTCACGTCGGGCCAGAAGAATAACAGAGGAACGTCACAATACGGTTGTATTGTACTCAGGCTCTCGGGCCCACGTTACACTTTGTAGGGCAGCCGCTTTATCAGACTGGATACGAACTTGGCCGGAGCTTTGAGAAATCTGGTCCTGCGAGTCCTGGCAGCGCTCGCTCCGATCGGGAGATGCCAACCATTTCACACATCTTTATTTATACGTGCCTCCGAGCCAAGACAATTGCTAGCGCCTCGCGTTCCAGGACGCGATACATTATTAATAATGGTCTTTACGGCAGACTGAATAGCGGCCAAGATGAGACGCGTCGGACAGAGGGGCTGTAGATCGCCTCCGATACCGAATACACAGGTGTAAGCTCTAGGGGGTTCTGCCTGACCCTATAACCCCATACCCCTCTCTTTACCACGCGTTTCTATACAAGACGCTGCTTTGTCTTACGTCCCTGTATACAAGGATCTTCATCTCGGCTCCTCGGAACGCCACGACGGCTCTGGAGTTATTTACTTGCAAATGACGCGTCTCAGGAATGAATTGTATAACTCAGACAGAGTCTTACAAGGAGCGTGTAATGTTAGCGCTCCTCGGCAGCCTTCTACGCCGCTTATCGGATCATTTTGTGAAGTAATCGCCTCTCACACTTGCGTAGAGCGAGCGTTTATGCGATCATCTATAATACTATTATATAGGGATTATTTTTTTTTTTTTAATAGGTACTTTAGAAAGCGAAACAATAGGAGGATGAATATTCGGTGACGACTTCAAAGATGATCAAAGTCTGCCACCTGGTGGCCATGTCGTGAAAGCGCACTTGGAAAGTCATTTAAAGGGACATTTCCCAAGGTTTAGTTATTGGCACGGGATCCGGACCCTGTGCTGTGTATAGTCTGGGTGCTGGAAGTTGCCCCGCGCAGCTGATCGGTGCAGGGGCTGCGTGCTGGGCTCCCGCTGATCAGATATTTATAGGCCATAAAATGCAATATCCCGGACAACCCCTTTAACGAATAAAGATTTCCTATGAACTGGGAAAAGTTGCCTTGGTCTACCTATTGGTAAAGAAGATGGGGATCCTCACAAGAACGGGTTACTTGTACCCCCGACTGAATGCAGACCGCCACTCCATCCAACTCTATGGAGACGGACAAGCGCCATATACACTTGACGTTCACACTAGCGTCCATCGTAGGATAGTTGGTCCACTACAACAGCGATTACACATATGGACCCCATTAACTATAATGGGACCAGTCAGGGGTTCGTTTTAACTAAAATCTGACTTGCATGACCTTTTCGTCCGCACATTGCGATACAGTCTTAAACATAGATGTGAACATAGCTTGAATGGCGTGGCGTTCCATCGAATCGACACTGGCTCCATTCGGACAGGGGTGCAATGGACTGCACCACTGCACAGGGGTACAAGGGACTGCACCGCTCCACGGGGGTACAAGGGACTGCACCGCTCCACGGGGGTACAAGGGACTGCACCGCTCCACAGGGGTACAAGGGACTGCACCGCTGCACAAGGGACTGCATTGCTCCACCGGAGAACAAGGGAATGCAATGCTACACAGGGGTTACAAGGGACTGCACCGCTCCACAGGGGTACAAGGGACTGCACCGCTCCACAGGGGTACAAGGGACTGCACTGCTCCATCGGAGAACAAGGGAATGCAATGCTGCACAGGGGTACAAGGGAATGCACTGCTGCACAGGGGTTACAAGGGACTGCACCGCTCCACAGGGGTACAAGGGAATGCACCGCTGCACGGGGGTACAAGGGAATGCACCGCTGCACGGGGGTACAAGGGAATGCACCGCTGCACAGGGGAACAAGGAACTGCACTTCTCCACAGGGGTACAAAGGACTGCACCGCTCCACAGGGTACAAAGGACTGCACCGCTGCATGAGGGTACAAGGGACTGCACCACTGCAAAGGGGTACAAGGGACTGCACTGCTTCACAGGGGTACAAGGGACTGCACCGCTGCACGGGGGTACAAGGGACTGCACCGCTGCATGAGGGTACAAGGGACTGTACCACTGCACAGGGGAACAAGGAACAGCACTTCTCCACAGGGGTACAAAGGACTGAACCGCTCCACAGGGTACAAAGGACTGCACCGCTGCACAGGGGTACAAGGGACTGCACTGCTCCACAGGGGTACAAGAGACTGCAATAATGCTCTACCGGGGTACAAGGGACTGCGTTACTCCATCATTCCTTATGCACAACATCTAATCCAGCATCGGGTTATCTTCGACGTGTTTCCAGGACCAATACAGAGTGATAGATTCTCCTATCCAAGGTCTCAGAAGTAATGACTTGTAGCTCGGTGCGGTGAACATGCATCTCCTGCTAAAAAGCGCCGTAAACTAAATAAAATAAAGCTCGGAGCGGTCAGTTTCTTATCAGGAATCAGCAGTACATTTCTGAAACAGATCTGCGCTGACTCACAACAAAACGCAGCGTGTATAAGTTATGTGCGGCGCGGCTCGGCTCGGGAAATGAGTGATAAAAGTGAGAGCTGAGGGGGGAAAAAAAAAGAGAAGAGAAAAAAAAAAATGTAATTTGAGATATGGATCTACAAGGTGAAAGAAAGGCGGCAATGCTCCCTGTAATCTGTTCAGAGGAGAGAGACAGAGCCACGAAAAGGACAGGATGACACAAAAGGATTTATACGGCTTACAGATAAGGATTTCTATCCAGAGCGGAGGGAGGCCGAGGCCCCGGGAAGGGAAACTATTTCATGAAATAAGTAGTTCTTCTGAAAAACTTCAGCGACGGCGCCGACGACTTTACATAGGAGTGACAGGGTGGGTGTATTATAGGGATTAACACTTTGTGATATCTGCAGCATTATATTGTAGGGTGGCTCAGTGGTTAAGACCGTTGTCTTGCACCGCTGGGATCCTGGGCTCCGATTGATCAAGGGTAACCTCTGCACATAGCGTGCATGTTCTGCATAGGTTTACACCAGGCTCCGTTTTCCTCCAATGTTCCAAAAACATGGGAGTTTATGATCGTTGGCCCAGTAATGGGGAAGAGTCATCGATGTGAGAGCGCTGTATAGCGTTGCAGAATAGGTTGGAGGTATAACAATGAATACAACAACAAACACAAACTGGGTTTCCGACCTCTAGGATGGCAGTCGATTCAGAAAAATAAGGGGATTTTTGGAATTTTTTGGAATGTACAGGGGCACTCCAGCCCCGGGAGCTGGTGTAGGCACCAATGCTGTATCGTGCAGGATGGTGGAGTGGCGGTGGGGTGGAATCAATGTATTACTTGATCTTGGCAGGGTGGTGATGGAGGAATAAGAGTCTTGCTTGACCTTGCTGCGGATTCCCCAACCCGATGCGAGAAGCTGCGCAGTTTAGGCCCTTCCATCTGAGCCTGAGAGAGTTGGCGGAAATGGAAGTTTGAGAAGGACACCGCCTTACCACGCCGCTTGGCACACCCGGCGTTCATCCTTCATCCCCGTGAGTGTGTCCGGGCCTTTCACAAAGAGGATTTTGAGTCAGAATTTCCTTCTTTCTCGGTTCAGGACCCCCAACAAATCCGCAGGATACCTCCTTAGGCTCGATTCGCACCTGTGCATGGGTTTCCGTTTCGTAAGTCCACTTGAGGATCCCCCTACATGGAAACCTAAGAGTAGTTCCTTAGGAAATCCATGGACCCCACAGACTATATAACGAGGTCCGTGTGGTTTCCGACAAAAATTGTGGAGAGAAAAGTGCTGCTTGCACTTGCGGAGAGGGAAACGGAATGACCCGAAAGCGGATGTGAACCGGGCTTGATCCTGGGGATACCTTGTACCGATGGGAGAAAAAGTCGAAGTCAATATATGAAAAATATTAGAACCATTTGACACTGCAGGCCCAAAGGCTGAGGCTGCACCACTGACATTGCGTCTCCCGATGTGTCCAGTACATTGATCTCATCGAGAAATTTTTGCAAATCCGTTCTCCTAGTAGGGACGTGACGCCTGTACGCAGTGACGTCGGCCATATTGCATGCAGCGCCGGAGATATAAGATCTTCTACAGTGTAAGGGTTGCTTACACAGTAGATCCATTTTAATTGCCAGGGCCAATACTTCACAAGCTGGATTGGCGTCAATCTCTCCGAACAAGGCGCGCGCGTTTTTTTTAGCCCGATGAAAGCTCCGAAAGCATTGTCACAACATGAAGTGCAGAAATTTACTGTAACAAAGATGGGAAGAGGAAAAGAAAATGAAATAAGATTTGCTTTTCCTCCTCGTCGTCGGTGTCAGTTTAATTAACCTTTCTGAAAAGGCTCATTACCGAAACTTTGGGGGGGGGGGGGGGGGGGAATCCCATAGAGAAAAGACGGAACGCCGCATTCGAGTCCCGGGGATATAAAAGAACATCAATTAGTGAATGTTTAATGACCGCGAATATCTGTGTACACTTTATTTTCACCGCTGAGCCGTTATTACACCGCGCCAGTCTCGGCCCGCATCTTGTTAGCCGGAAAAATCTCAGCCTTGGAAAAAAGTAAGAAGTTTTAATTAAGTCTCGGATCTCTGTAAAGATCATTGGGGATGAAATGAATTCCTTCCTCGGCGTTCCACGGCGGTCATTAATGGCCGGCTCCGCTCACCCACTTACACGCTATTATTCAAAAGGCCTATAATGTAGAGCAGAAAGCGCCGAGCGCGATGCAAATGAGAACCCAAACGGATAGAAGATAGGTTTCTGTTCCTCCTCCGCTTTCGTGGCGCGCACAAACTATTCTGATTAGAACTCAGACGTCCGTAGATCATCATGGGCCCGAGACGAGAGGCCATAAGCATGCAGGACGAGGGTACGGATATATGGGGTGGCCGGCAGAGGAAGCCTATAGAGCGCGCGTTAATATGCGGAGGGGGATCTGGGTGTCAGGAGCGGTGACTACGGACCTGGAAAATGTGTCGTTAGTCAGGGCGGGAAGACGTAACTATGATCTAGAGACGGCGTGTCCCCAAGTGGCGGTACATCTGAAAAGGTCAGCGTAATGAAAGGATGAAGTACTGACGCAACGTACATTATACCAACTTTTCCTCGCCTGGCAGCTCCTTCTACAGACTCTGTAGAGGTATTGGGTGAAGATTTTTGTGATATACTATTTGTGACTGTATGAAGCCACTTGTTTCATCAATTATTGGCACAAGGGATATTAAAGAAGACCTTTCACCAGCTCTAATAGTCGCTGCTCCACTGATTCCATCACAGTTGGAATTTTCGCTCTAGCCCCCACCATTCCTGAGCAATCCATGCTGTTAGATTTGGTGCCTGATATACTATCTAGTCTCTGTACTGTCAGGAGGGCGGAGTCAGACAGGAACAGACGAAGGGTGTGATTCTGAGCTCTGACACTGGCTGCCTCTGATTGGAGCTCTGAATCACGCCCCCCTGCCTGACACCACCCTCCTGACATTACAGAGCTTAACTAGTACATCAGGCACCAAAACTAACTGCACTTATTGCTCAGGAATGGTGGGGACTAGAGAGAAAATTCCAACTGTGCTGCAATCAGTGGAGCGGCACCTAGTCACAGATGCTAAGATCTTGAATTGGTGGAGGTGCTGAAAAGTCCTCTTTAAGACTGGGGCTTTACGTTGCAGAAGCACAGCTTGTTTTGTTGCAGATTTTGTTACGGTTTTTTGAGCCAGAGCCAGGACTAGATTGAGCAGAAGTTAGAAGTAGACGAGCTTTCCATATATTTCCGATTCCATTTGTAGTCATTCTTGGCTTTGGCTCCAAAAACTGAAACAAAATCTGCAACGTGAGGCCTCAGCCTAAAGAGGTTTTCCAGCACCAAAAAACAGAGTTTGCATCCACACAATAGGTCGTCAGTATGTGATCTGTGGGAGTCTGGCACCTGGACCCCGCACAGATTAGCGGTTTTTGCAGCCTTCAGGCGTTGGGTACTACTTCAGGGGATGGGGAGTGCATGCATGCAATTCCCTGCAAACTCCACTATACAATGCAGCTCAACTCAAACTGGCCCAAATTTCGACTCCACGTCCCATCAGAAAATAAACAAGGCTCAAGTCCACGGATCACTGGCCGCTTTTTTCACTGCTGTTTGCATGCACAAATGCTTGCAAAGGAATCCTCTGCCAAACACTGGAGAAAGTAGGTTACCATGTGGCCAGTGACCGGCTGAGGATGCATCTCCTAAGAACCCAGACAGCACCCTGGAACCAGAGTCATACTTATGGCTGTGTGGTTAGCACTGTGGCCTTGCAGTGCTGAAGTCCTAGGTTGAAATACAACCAACATCTGCAATTTCCCATGTTAAATATAGATTTGCCCCCTCTTCCTGTAATCTGGGAGGTCGCCCTTGGGAACCTCTGCAATGGAGGTGCAAGGGATCAGTGGAGGCAAAAAGGACGGTTATTTTTTTTATTCCCCATTGCTCTAGGGGTGTTCCAGTTCATTTTTGGTAATTTTTGGGTTTCCCCTGTGCAGGTCTCCTCTGCCATTTGGGTTTCCCCTGTGCAGGTCTCCTCTGCCATTTGGGTTTCCCCTGTGCAGGTCTCCTCTGCCATTTGGGTTTCCCCTGTGCAGGTCTCCTCTGCCATTTGGGTTTCCCCTGTGCAGGTCTCCTCTGCCATTTGGGTTTCCCCTGTGCAGGTCTCCTCTGCCATTTGGGTTTCCCCTGTGCAGGTCTCCTCTGCCATTTGGGTTTCCCCTGTGCAGGTCTCCTCTGCCATTTGGGTTTCCCCTGTGCAGGTCTCCTCTGCCATTTGGGTTTCCCCTGTGCAGGTCTCCTCTGCCATTTGGGCTTACCCTTCTCCCAGGCTCATTGTAAATCAGCAGCTGGCACCGTGCGTTGCGCTCAGGGCCCATATGGCAATCATTAGCTTGGTTTAGAAAAACCAAAAAAAACTTAGAATGGATAATTCAAGCATGTAATACAAAAGTCTCCGGTAAGAGAAAAGCTAATGATATTCAGGATCATTACACGCTCAACGTGAAGGAGGTACAGGTGGCACCCCCCCCTCCCTCCCCCAAATGCCACCCACTTAGTTAACCTGCAGCCAATGGCCTGTAGATCCCATTTAATTTAATTTCGCTCTCTTTCTCCTCAGATGCCCACAGGAATTAGTTCCACTGAAAATTGAATAATGAACTTTTGCAAAACGAACCGGGCGCAGTGAACGCTCTCGCCCCCCGCCCCCCACCACCACCAGGACGCCCTCCGCCGACACATAAAACATCTCCAAACTTCGCTCCCAGCAGCTGAGCTCATCGGAGCATCAATTAGACGGTGACCCCTGCAAAGCGAAGGACAAAGCAATAGACAAACGGATGGCTTTCTGCAGACAGTCCTTGCAAAGGCTTCAGTCAGCTCACCGTGAAATATAACAATAATAACTCAGAAAGGCACATTACAGGCCTTATCGGGAAAAGACAAAGCTCCTGCGCCGAGGAGGCTCTAACTCTGCCCTTGGACTGGGAGCTGCCGCAGCTTTGCAGGGGCTTTCATGTGCAGAATAAAAGATGAGCTACGGCGTAAGAAACAGGAGCGCATATCATTCAGGGGCTGAGGTGACCCCAATAAACAAGCGGCCAGGACTGCACACATAAGGAACATTTCCCTTGTCCTTCACAGCTCTTCTTTCCATTTGTTATGTGCGTGCCAAGCTAAAATCCCATTTCCTAGCCAGGCCTGAAAGAATACGTGCCGGGTGTGATGGGCGATGGAAAGAACGCCTGTGTGGGCATCGGTGCTAAATTACAAGGCACCAACAGATGGGCAGCTGAAAAGAATTTCACTGCCGGAACGTCTGGTTTCCTCTACGATCCCCTAATAGACAGGCGTACTGCTTTCATTGACAAGCAGGCTTCCGAAGCGTAGCCTGCTGCCTGCTGGGCTTTGTGTTACCATTAAATATTGCCTCGCTGAATTCTAAGTGTGCCCGCCGTGGCCATGACTTTTAATGTGACATTTCTGATGTCAGAAACCCGGTCACACTTCTGCAGTCTGTTCAGACTTACAAATAAAAAAAAAATCCAATATGAGGGAGAGGAAGAAGGAAAAAATAAGTAGTGGGGGATTTATACTTAGAATTTCAAATGCTGTTTGTAAAGAGACGGAGCAGTGGGGCCCCTTCATGTGCCGGCTGAGCCTTCCGACATTAATGCATGTCACATCGCGGCTAACCGGCGGCACAGAGAGAGCGAGCGGATTCAGCAAGTGGCAATGTAGTGTAGGGGGGGGGGATAGAGGAGGGGGTCAGGGGACCGAAACTTGGTGGGAAGGAAGGCCGAACGCTAGCGCTGCATGGCAACAAGTAGTCTGGGGAAGTTTAATTCTGAGTCCGGGAAATTTGGGATAAAATATTCCTTGCGTCGTGAACTATAAGCATTCAGACACATCAGAGACTGTTCACACTACGTTTGCACCTGGCGAATAGATTAATGGATGTGGATGTATTAGAAGCTATAGGGAGCTGCAAAAAAAATAAAATAAAAAATACTGTATATATTATATACACACACTACAGGTATAAAGATGTATCTGTCAGAGTGCAATCCTCACCTTTAATTCGTTAAAGGGGTTGTCGAGGAATTTGGGGCAACCTATAGTGTGGCTGGGGGAAGGTGCCAAATAAATTACAAAACATGTATTATAAATAATGATAATAAATATATTAAAGGGATTCTACCATTAAAATCACATTAGCCTTAAGAAAGTCTATTCCTCTCCTACCTTTAGATGTCTTCTCCGAGCCGCCGTTCTGTAGATATCCCGGTTTTCGTCTGTATGCAAAAGAGTTCTCTCGCAGCACTGGGGGCGGGCACCAGAGCTCAAACAGCACTGGGAGAAATCTCCAGCGCCACCTCCATCTTCTTCAGGAGCGGCCTCTCTGCGCGTCTTCTTCCAGAGCTGGGTTCAAACCTTTACGTATGCGCAGTCGGCCCTGCCATTGGGCCTTGGGCAGAGCCGACTGCGCATGCCCGCCTGGTGTAAGCGGCCATTTTCTAGTGGCCACTTACACAGGAAGCTGGGGTAAGCGGTCAGTCGGCTCTGCCAGAGTCCCAGTGGCAGAGCCAACTGCACATGCCTAGAAGTTTAACTCCAGCTCCGGAAGAAGACGGGCAGAGAGGCCGTTCCTGAAGAAGATGGAGGCGGCGCTGGAGATTTCTCTCGCAGCATTGGGGACGCTCCCAGTGCTGCGAGAGAACTCCTTTGCATACAGATGAAAACCGAGATTTCTACTGAACGGCGGCGCGGAGACGACATCTAAAGGCAGGAGAAGAATAGCCTTTCTTAAGGCTATTCCTACGTGTGATCGTTTTAATGATAGGACCCCTTTAAATATAAAATTAATAATAATCCAAAAATTAGTTTTCAAAAATGTAATTAAAAATAAATAAAATAGAAATGATGATAAAAATAAAAACCTGTCCCTGGCCCGCTCGTGCAGGGACATTGGTGCCAGAAGTCCTGCGCCCCATGTAACCGTGGCCTGAAGACTTCCAGCAACATGACGCGAGAGTCCTGGGAACAGGGAAGTATGATGTTTTTTTTTTCTTAATTTTTAGTCCTCCCCTGGCTGCCCCAATTCCTGGAGAACCCTTTTAAGTCAATGCTTGCAAATAACTAACTTTTTTTTTTTCCATGGCTTTCAAAGACTTATTGCGAGTTATCACGTTGCGGCGAGTTATCCGGTTCAAGTTGGAGATGGCGGCACTTATAATAAGCTTTGACCTCCGTTTCTTGAGCCTATTTTGGTCAGTAAAAGCAGAAGCAACACCGATGAGCCTGAACAGAGCCCAAGTTATAAAGAAAGAAAAAAAATATCCCACTTATTGTATTTCATAAGAAAGGTGATAAAATGTGAAGAAAGTAAAGCCTTGCGCGGAGAATTGATTATTTGGGGAATAGAAAGGACGCCTAGCACTAACCTAATCCATAAAAAGCGCTGCCCCATAAACATACAATAAGGCCGCCATGGCCGGGGAGGACATTTGTATAAATTGTGGAGAACTTAATGACACCTCCGCGTTCCGGCACAAGTTTCGGCAGTATATCCTTAGTGGAAATATAAAGCAGGATGACCAGGGAGGGAAAACCCTAGTGAATCACTGCTTGTGACCTTTCAAGCTCCTGTCTGGAGACGCACAAGCTCCTTGAAGCAGCTGTCAGCCGGGAGAATGTATTAAGGTTGCTGGAGAGCTTTCTCAGCCAACACACTCACTTGAAGTTTGACATTTGCAAGAAAATGGAAAGAAATAAAATACATTTTCTAAAGTCTGTCTCCTCCAGAACATGGAAATTGCAAAAGTTAATAAATGTCCTTTTCAATGTCTTGCAGGCCGGAGCAGGGAGATGAAGTTTGTTTCCAAGGACACTGGAAGGAACGTAAACAGAAGAAGAGGGAATATATAAGAAGCAATGCCTGGTCCGACCGGGGTTACCGCTATACCATGTAGATCCGGATCAGGCCACCTTACCTTTGATCCAGGAGATGAGCGGCCGCAGACGTGTTGCCGCAATCTTACGGTTTATTGTCAATAGGTCATAGAAAGATGAAGCCTATAGATATATGTTCTACCTTTATTGTATATAACACCGCACATCCAGATACAGATGATGGCGGAGAGACTTAACTGAGAGTAGGGAACATATAACCAACTACTCCAAAAGTACTGTCGCCTAGGCCCAGTTCACATCGTGCTTATTAACATTTAACCTTTTTGATCACACCTGTTATGAGCTACAACACCGCACATCCAGATACCGATCACTGCCAAGAGTCTTAACGGAGAGTAGGGAACATATAACCAACTACTCCCAAAGTACTGTCGCCTAGGCCCAGTTTACATTGTGCTTATTGTTAACATTTAACCTTTGTGATCCCACCTGTTATGAGCTACAACACCGCACATCCAGATACCGATCATAGCGAAGAGTCTTAACTGAGAGTAGGGAACATATAACCAACTACTCCCAAAGTACTGTCACCTAGGCCCAGTTCACATCGTGCTTATTGTTAACATTTAACCTTTGTGATCCCACCTGTTATGAGCTACAACACCGCACATCCAGATACCGATCACTGCCAAGAGTCTTAACGGAGAGTAGGGAACATATAACCAACTACTCCCAAAGTACCGTCGCCTAGGCCCAGTTCACATCGTGCTTATTGTTAACATTTAACCTTTTTGATCACACCTGTTATGAGCTACAACCCCCCAGCATGCATACTGATATTCTTGAAAAGGAGACTCTGCTGCAGTACCGAAAGCCGCCACTATGCTTTATACGACGAGCGAGCAGTAATGTAAACATTACCGAAAGACTGGCAGTCTTGAAACGTCTGATATATGGGGGTATTGGGCCCCACGTTGGGCGCCGTTCTGCTCTACCATTTACACAAGCGGTGTTCAAGAAACGTACTGTTTGGCACATCCAAGTGTAACGTCTGCCTACGTAATAGTAAACATTACCGAAAGACGTGTGGTCTTGAAACATCTGATATATGGGGGTACTGGGTATAGGACCCTCGCAGATGTAATATTATTGACCTAGCCTAAGGACAGGCCATCGATATTAGAAAATTGGATATCCCCTTTAAGATTCAAAAACTAACATGAGATTGGCATGTTAAAGGGATTTTCCAGGATGGGATCTTTGATCAGTGGGGGTCATCGGTCGTGAGTACAATTCACTGTAACACTGTGCACGGTCACTATGGATTATGTTGGCAGGGTACCTATAGACGGACACTAACCATCCTCATATTGATGGCCTATCCAGAACACAGACACCAGGATCAGCTAAAGCTACAGCAGCTTGTTGATGGTTTCCAATGCAGTCGACAAGTGACAAATTGATCGGACGACGATGGATCACAAGCGCTTTTTACATTCTGACCATCGAAGATGTAGCTGAACACTAAGAGGAATCTGCAAGACTTTGCCCAAGACATTTCACGTTTGTAAGAAATTGCATTCTAGTTAACCAGGCGGCGTCCACCTCCGAGAAAAAGCCATTACCGGCGGAGCGCTCTCACTAACAATGCCGAGACGCTTAATTAGACGTAGTCCTGAGTTCACACACAACCTGCTCTGCGGAGTCGGCGCCGCACTGGATTCTTGTGCATTGCGGAAAGAACACTCATTTGTTAACTCCTGACTTTGACACAACCAGAGATATATATATACGAGCGCCTACAAAGAAGCTCCTGGTCGGAGAACTCAAAGGACTAGATATAATGGGGCAGATTTAGACCGACTGGCGTTTCATAGGCTAGTCTTAAATCAAGGCTCCAACCGCCAATGAGTTGTACGCCTGAATGGAAGTCTGCGCCGATTAGAAACTGCTGTAGATTTCCATTATAACTCATGCAAGATATATTATGTCAGGCCAAGCGTTGCCCCAACCTCAGCCCTTCCTGCCCCCATTTGCACAGTGTGGCACGCAAAGCACAAAGCGGGGTCATGGCACAAGTTTGGTGTCAAATGTGCACCACAATACCACGCCTCTACACTAGTTGATAAATTTCCCCAATCTTGATATCCCCGTCTTAGATGAAATCTTGCGCATGCGCAGTACTGTATTGGATGCAGTGGCTTGGGGCCTATTGGGCCTGTCCCAATATTTCTAACAGCACCTGTGACAGGGGAAATGGACCTTTACTAGAAGAGGGTGCGGTGCTGCAAGGAGATGAAGGGGATGAAGGTGAAAGCAGAATGGTCATGTCCCCGCTACCTATAGAAGTCTTATCAAAAATGGGTCATCAAAGAGTGGGCAAATCCTCTAACGGACCTGAGCAATGGACACTTTTTGTGCAGATGTGAATATAGTGTAAGGTGCAATACCAAACATGACATGCACACAAGGGTGGCACTGTTTCCGAAAAAATCCAAGTCCTATTTTTTCGATAAAATATCGAAAGCAACAAAAAGCTTCCCAAACCAGCCAGAATCCTCATCGGGACCCCGACTACCATCTTCCTCCCGCTGCAGCTGGTGATGCATATCAGAGTGTGCCCCCAGCCTTTATACCGAGATATCTGTTCACTTCTTGAATGACATACGGCACACTCAGGAGGCTTCTCGGTAGAAGCATCTTGTTTGCAAACCAAGTATCTCTGGGCCAAGACTGAGAACCTAAAACTATAGAAAAATAAAATAAAAAATAAAAATAAAATAAATTAAAAAACCCCAAAAAAATAGGAATAAAAAAAAAAAAAAAAAATTCCTAATATAAGAGAGGTTTTCACTAGAATACTTAGGAGAAAGAGACGCTGGAACTCAACGGAAATCCTCCAAATGATTCCAGGGATTTTATTCCGTGGATTGGATTGTTTCTGGATTAGCATAGAGAAATTCTTCAGACGGCCTGCACGAAGAAGATAAAAGCCGCCGGACTTAAACCAATTGTGAGGACGAGCAGGGAGACGGTGCGAGGGGGTAGAGGTAGTGTCTTAACAGCCACTGAAGCATATAATAAGATCGGATGAAGCCTTCATGTCCAAAACCGCTTCCTGCTGCCATGCTACCTGGCCAACCGCTGTTTCGACAATATCTCAGAAGCCTCAAGCTGCGACGCTGCAAATAATAGATTTCGCCTTCTTCGCAGCGACTTCTGAACTTCATTTAGAAAGTGCCGTCGTGCCCCTGTTATCTATCACGCTGTCACGCGTAACCGAGCCGCGCATGACCCCTGTTATGTCACCGTCTGCAGCTGTTCTCTCCATATACCGTTAATAAACTCACACGGACACAATAATATCAAATAGCGGAGACAAGTGGCGAGGTCTTCAGGCGGCGCTCGGATCGGACAACGGGTGGTAGATTCCTCCGCAGGTGGAAGTAAGAGGTAGGCACAAGGTGACCAGAATGACTTTAAAATGGGGAGTAACAAAGTCGAAAGAGAGCTCAAATAAGCAGAACCCGTGAGACGGTGGAAAAGGGTCCGACGCCGATTTCCACCTCAAATTCCTGCTCTGTTTCTGTTGCGCCTCAGATAAATGGGACACTCTGTGGGTTCTGCAGCTGACTCCATTTGGGAATCTGCGGCAAGACTGAGCAGGACCCTTTTTAGCGCCCTGCTTCGATCTCTGTCTTCCATTGAACATAATGGGAACGAATCACAATGAAGAATAAGGAGTCCTTTAAAGGGGTTGTCCAATAGACTGCAATACAATTGTATTGCAGTCTATGGGAGATGCTCAATATTACTATTGAGGCTGGTCAGGGGAAGCTCCCGAGTGGCACAGGTCGGCTAGTAGTAACACCACTAAGACTTGTGGCCGCTCTTGCAGAGCGATTGCCATAGCTATCAGGTCCCCTGTACAGCGAAGACTTGGTAGCTATAGCAACCGCACTGCAGGAGTGGCCGCCATCTTTAAGACCCGACTAGGGTTGAACCGATCTTGAAATTTCAGGATCGTTTTTAAAATCCGATTTCCAATCATTTTACATTCGAGCCCAATCCAAGTCAATGGGATTTTTTAAATAATCGGAGATCGGATTTTTAAAAATGATCCTATTCACTACACAGCATGTAGTCCAAAAATTGAAACAACGCTGTGTAGTGATTAACCCCCCCACCGGTGTCCGCTTACCTGCAGCTCCCAGTTCTTCCTGGTCCGGTCCTCTGTCCTTCACATGTCTTCAGAGCGCCTTGCGCCCCCCCATATTTGGAGGGGAAAAAAGTGCGTCTTATAGTCCGAAAAATACTGTATATAGGCTATTGACTGATATACTGATCAACGTTACAGGGCAATTTCTAATTATACTATATTATACTATACTATACACCACTTTGGGCGGATTGTTCCAGTCTGCGCTGGTACTGCAGTTCAAGTCAATAGGAGCCGAGCTACAGTGCTTGTGCCCGATCACAATACAGGGCACAGAGCCAAATGCTCCGGCCCAGTATTGTCAATAATAGGGGTCCAAAAAGTGGCCCCATACGGGGGACATCTGTCATCTCACAGTCGATCAGATCGGGCCCAAGGATAGGCCATAAAAACTTAAGACCTACACAACCCCAATGTTTAGCAGCCATAGGAAAGAGGATGAATTTCTGACCGATGGGAAAGGGGAGCGGGGTCTTACCGCTGAGACCCCCATCACCCTCGATAACAGGGAGAGTTTAATCCTCATCGTAAATGCAGCTGAACTGCCAGCATACGTGCACTTGCTTCCATTCACTTCAATGCGAGATAGTCGAATGCTGTACGTGAGCTATGGCCAACGCCCCCCAATGGGGGCGCTTCTGCATCCACCAGGGGTTTAGTGGCCTTCACTATGGAGGTAAAAACACCCCTGTCCTCGGAATCAGAGAATGTCTCAGCGGTCTGATCACCACTTTATCCTCTACCCAATGGATGGAGAATAAGCATTATTCCTGGCATAACCTCTTTAAGCTACAGCTGTTGGACTGGACTAAACCAAATGCCAAAAATATACAGTAACGTGCTAAAATTTTCACCTTGCTCACCATTTTTGTGGAAGACACAAATTTACTGTAATTTATGCCAGAGCACATTATAGCAAAAATCTACACCAGTTCATAGATGCTCTAGAGAATGAACCACGCCAAATTTATGCCTAGTGTACATTATAGCAAAAGTCTACACCAGTTCATAGATGCTCTAGAGAATGAACCACACCAAATTTATGCCTAGTGTACATTATAGCAAAAGTCTACACCAGTTCATAGATGCTCTAGAGCATGGACCACACCAAATTTATGCCTAGTGTACATTATAGCAAAAATCTAGACCAGTTCATAGATGCTCTAGAGCATGAACTACGCCAAATTTAAGAGTCATGCCTCTTAATGAATTTGGTGCACCTCTCTACAACACCCCTGTTATTAACACTGCCATTCTCAAAATATTTGTCCCCCCCGCTGCATTTTCCAAAGTCCTCGGCACAACTCTGCAGTGTTAATCCTGAAACTACCTGCAGAACCATTGCCATTCCAAGGGAGCGAGGTGTCAAAGCTAGGAACTGTTAAACCTGTCACATTTCTCCAACCTTCTCCCAACAAAGAGAGCCTGTCAGTTCACATTACACACATCAGCCATGCTGAGCAGACGAAAGGAACCATTTCATTACAGCTGGGGCCTGTAAGACAGAACCTGCACAAGATCTGAAAGACGGCTTTAACCCCAATGGGGGTCAGTACAGCTCGACATAATGAAGCGTGAAGAAAAATACGCAAAACGAAACAAAAGAAAATAATTTGAGAACGGTAGAGCTGGAAAGAGGCCACGCACATGGGGCCGACGCGTTCCCAGCGCACATTAATTTTTCGACAGGTTTTTCGCAAAGGTGATTTACACTACATGTGTTTTCAATTACGACTCCCCATCTGCAATGTTGGCAAAACTCTGAGTACGACAGGTCTAGCGTACACCACGGAGGCGGAAGGGCACTTACTTATTCTTCCCCGAGGCAGGGATTTAAGCACACCTGGTTAGACGCGCTCATGATGCCATAAACGGAAGCCGTGTGTACACATGGCTCTCCTAGGACACATCCAGAAATATTTCCTCTCATCGGGGAACTATTGTTTCAGCTTCTGTCAAATTAAAATAGCCTTGTATGTTCATTTATTAAGAGTCTTGTACGGTTTCCCACAGCTCAGAAAGCCAGCCGTGCTGAAGGTGGGTGTGCGGGTCAGCGCGCCATGGGCTTTTCGACTCTTACAGACTGGAACATCATGCCTCAGAGACACTCCGACAGATATAAAGAACCCGTTCTTAAAATCGACATACGGCATCAGTGGTGGTGACCATAGGAATGGAAAAATATCATTATTTGGCCTGGACTAGCCATTCTGGAGGAAGAGAACTGTTCGGAGCAGGCCATGGTTTACCCCCAATGGGTCACCATAAGTCTGGAGAGCTAGTATGGAAGCCTAATAGACAGCGGATACCAATATACTTAACCATGTGTCTCAGACCAATCCAATATTTAGGAGCCACCCTAGGTGGACAACTCTGTCCCCCAGGAGAAGGTAGGGGTGGTATGAGGGCCCATCATGAAGTGGTTAAAGGGTTAGTCCGTGGTTAGAAAAACATGGTTGCTTTTTTGCGTACATCCTAGTCATATTGACCAATAGCCATAGTCATCCTAGTCATACATGCAATACCACCTAAAATCAGGTATGTTGCATTGGCCGGGAATCGAACCCAGGCCTCCCGCGTGGCAGGCGAGAATTCTACCAACGAACCTAAAATCAGGTATGTTGTATTGGCCGGGAATCGAACCCGGGCCTCCCGCGAGGTAGGCGAGAATTCTACCACCGAACCTAAAATCAGGTATGTTGCATTGGCTGGGAATCGAACCCAGGACTCCGGCGTAGCAGGCGAGAATTCTACCACTGAACCGAAAATCAGGTATGTTGCATTGTCCGGTAATCGAACCCAGGCCTCCCGCGTGGCAGGCGAGAATTCTACCACTGAACCTATAATCAGGTATGTTGCATTGGTCGGGAATCGAACCCAGGCCTCCTGCGAGGTAGGCGAGAATTCTACCACCGAACCTAAAATCGGGTATGTTGCATTGGACGGGAATCGAACCCAGGCCTCCTGCGAGGTAGGCGAGAATTCTACCACCGGACCTAAAATCAGGTATGTTGCATTGGCCGGGAATCAAACCCGGGCCTCCCGCGTGGCAGGCGAGAATTCTACCACCGAACCAAATGCAATACCCGACATACCCTAGGCGTGGCGCTGTTTTTCTCTAAGCAATGTTCTAGGAATACTGAACAACCCCTATGATACCATCGTATTATAGACCCTCTATAATATCCAGCCAGAACGCCTCTGCTCCAGATCACCGTACTGTAGAGCTATAAACAACGTTGCGCCAACTTGCTCCAGGGGCGCTGTCCCTTTAAGAAGTCGTAACAAGGCAATTAATCTGAAATGAGTTTCAAGGCCGGATTATCTGAAGAATTCTCAACAGGGTAAAGCCTTGCCAAATCCTCCCATTGTTCGCGTCCTCTCTATCAGTGTTGGAAGGCAGGCTGAAAGTGAAAGGGATTAGCCTAGAAACAATGGCACTAAGTATATTCCCCGAGCTAGGCTGGTCAGCCATTGTCTGCGCTCCGTTTTGCTTCATTGCTATGCGACTTTGTACAAAAGACACAGCGGCAAAATAATTGTGCCGAGGAAAGAGCTGTAGAGAGTGGCGCACATTTAGCCGTACCACGGTGACATCATGTATTTTATAGGCCACAATAATGCGTTCCGTATTATAATAAAGCAGCGGGAAACCGCTGGAGTCGCACGTCCGGGCTCCACGTTACAGAAATTCGCATTACGAAAGATATTATTTCCCCGAGCAGAAGAGTGGCCGACCATTCCAGGCATGAATGGGTTAAGTCCACCTGAGCCCTGTCACATTATACGCAGGGAGGAGGGGGCCTCCGCAGAAAAGGCCAAGCAGGCAGACCCCTTCGGGGAAGGAAGTCAATGAGTGTAGTGACTGTGGATGGAGGGCGCCTTGACATTTCAGTGTGTTTAGGCGAGCGCTTCATGCCATAGCATTCAACGAGACGGAAATCCAGCCATGGGGGCTTCAGATGGAGTCAAGGAACGCAACGTCTCCAACGAGAATAATAGTGTGACCGATCCTACAGCAACCAAAAGGTCTCGAAGGTCAAGGCTCTGTTCACATCACGTTAAGGCACGGTGTCAGAAAACATATAGGCTGCCATGTAAGAAGGGCATAACCTTTACTGGTCTGAGAGCCACAATGTCGTATTATACAACTCCCGGGGGGGCAACACGAAAAGTCAGAGGGATCTCCATCAACGCCCCTGAAGTGGAACCGCACGCCTTCCAATGGTTAATCCGAGAGTTACAAAATTTGGACCAAAAGAACAAAAATCAAAACAAAAATATATTAAACACACATACTAGAGGATCAGAACAACGGACAAATGGACTGGTAAACTAGCAGACATCAACGTAGCTTGATGAACAGTTCTGCCCACATACTACACCCCCGTCCTCCACCAACAATGCCAGCCTGGTGGTTGGATGTGCCACCGAACAGCACCACAACCCACATGGGGCTTTTGGGCCACAGATGGTGCACCCTTGGCTAGTGTGTCCACATTTACCTGCATATTACCATTTGGGTTGGACTGGGTTCTTTGGCGCAAACTACATAGAGCTACCCTACACTTCAATATCTGCCTATAGGTGGCCCTAGAGAGCGAGCTTTTTTTTTTTTTACTTCTTCGGGCAGGCTAATTTGCATACATTTTCCCAGGGATCATTGCCTGTAACCACGCTACACGAGCGGCATCTCCAAAAGCAGAACACGCACTCCCCCAAGACTCAACATTTTTATAAAGTTTAAAGGGGTTGTCCAAAGGGGGTCACCAGGGAGAAGCAACACAATTAGACAGGTCAAGGCTCACCCCAATGTTGCCAAAATATTAAATTTATTTCACAATATGCAAATGAGCAGTCTGGAGCAACGAGGGCAGCTTAGTTGCTCCAAACTGCTATGCCCTGCACTGGTCTAGTACACCTATATGAACACAAGGAATACAAGGACAGGCGTGGTTTCAGCATAGCTACCTGGCCCTTAAACTAGGGGGAAGGGGGCGAACGGGGCTTAGAATTTGGAGCAATGGAGCCGCCCACAGTGCTCTAGACTGCTCATTGGACTAGATGGCCAATCCCTTACCACTATACTGCCTACCTCTGCTTCAGGCCCAGTGTTGTGTATAATTCCCAGTACAGCTGATCAGTACAGGGACCACCCGTCAGCCAACGCCCCAACCTCTTCCACCACCACCGTCAGATACTTATAACCTAGCCAAAGGATAGGTCAGAAAATCCTAAATCCTCGACAACCCCTTTAAATTTTTACAGTATAATGGCTAGTTCACACGGTGCAAGAAGGGGCGGATTTTGGCACAGAATCCGCCCCCTCACAAGAGGCCTAGAAAAAAAAGAAGCGGAAAAAAGAAGCTAACTGCCCTTTCTTGAGGCGGATGTCGCCGCGGCGCGTCAAGACAATCCCTCCAGACTAGGCCCATTCATTTGGGCCAAATCCGGAGCGGGAAGCCACGACAGTCACGGCTAGCCGCAGCAGGCGCATTTTGATCCCGACACGTCAAAATCAGGACCAAAATACACGGTCACTAGCCCCATGTGAACAAGCCCTTACAAATATAGTCCCAACATTAAACAGATGACCTGCACTAAAAAGTCTACGAAACAAACACGGACAAACTCATCTGATATTCCATCCGCCTACGGAATAAATTCCCCCATTAAACAAAATAAGTACTTGAGCTTCGAGAACAACGTCGCCCAAGCTTCCTCGTACAAGCTATCCCGCAATATGGCCACGAACACGGGGGGTCACAGTCCCATCTGTTCGGCCGGGTCCCTTTTATTTATTTTCCAATTTCTTTTCTTTCCGGTCGAGCTGCCGTTTTGGGTCTGTGCGTTCCCTGGAGTAATGTGCGTGTGCCGAGATGAAGTGCCGTGTCTACTGAGATGTTCAGAGGTTAGAAGCCTCTCAGGACATCGGGGACCAAGGAAGGAGGAGGGAGAGGAGCAGCCACATGAAAGGTCCTCTTGTGGTTTAACCGTCCACGTTCCAGGCAGCCGGATCTATTGCATCTCTGTAGCGTAGTGTCTGTCGGCTCCTTTCGGAATTGATCAGATGTAAAGAGGAGAAAGTCATTTCTACTTTATATTCCTTTAAGTGCTTATAGGCACTTAATGGCGGGCGCGCAGCTCGAGCTTATAGAGCGAACGTCTTCCAGACAGAAGAAAAGTAGCGCATTTCTTTTTCTCTTTAAACCGGGAAAGTCTTATCTGCGCGCTGTTGAGAGTTTGGAGGAGACGCATTAAGACGGCTCCGTTCTCGGCAATTTTGCAATTCGCTCCTCCATTAAGTTGGAGTTTCGGGCCAACGGTTAATAGCAGCTCTACGTGGCGTATACCGCACTTTAATTGTGCTTCAATTGTTCGGCGTTCAGGTTTTAGATTGCAGGTCTGAACAGCCACCAGATCAGGAGAGTCTTTAGAAGATCGGCAGACAATTTTCCAATTCCACCGCTTAGATAGCTGCCGAATTTCTAGTGCCTGGCGAGGGCTCCGGCGCTCGATGGGCTGGGGAGTTATTTTTAAATTAATAGAAATCTATATGAAATACGAATACATCTGGCCCTGAAATAAAATAATGGCGAGCCTCGGAAATAGAATCGATTCGGGATTTCTATCTATAAAGGCAATTTCCCTCTTTTGATGTTGCCGGCCTTCTTGGATTTCCAAAGTGAACAGTCACAATGAAGAGCGACTCTATAACCGCCGCGCCCAATTACAAGCTACCACCCAAATTCTCTCTCCTACCGCTCGGAATAAGTGACGGCGGCGGCGGGGTGATTTCATTCAGAGGGTTGGAAGTTCCTCTTAGAGAGTGGCACCTGCTGGGTTTCGGGAGGACACGAAATGGGAATTTGAAAGGTAATGGACAATTTAGTAATTTGTATCGCGGAAATGCATTTACGAAAAATAAAGGAGACTGAAAATAGTCCTGACTACAAACAGGGACTGCTCTAGGGATACGGCTTCTACGTGGACTGTGTATACGAACGATGACAGACTTTTAGGCTATGGCCACACATAGCCCCATCTTGTACCCATTTGGTTTTTGCCCAGAGTTTAAACCCTGCAGAGCGTTTGTCAACCTTTACGTTGAAAAATTTAAGAACCGCTGCAGAATCCATTATTCAATGTGGGAGCACAAATATGGCATTATACTGTATAGCACAAAGGAACATTACACTGTGGGCACTAATGGGGCATTAGGCTGTGTGGTGCTACTAATAAGATATTATTTCAAGGAGGCCACTAGGGGGCATTATACTGTGAGGAGGCCACTAGGGGGCATCATACTGTGAGGAGGCCACTAGGGGGCATCATACTGTGAGGAGGCCACTAGGGGGCATCATACTGTGAGGAGGCCATTAGGGGGCATTATACTGTGAGGAGGCCACTAGGGGGCATCATACTGTGAGGAGGCCACTAGGGGGCATCATACTGTGAGGAGGCCACTAGGGGTCATTATACTGTGAGGAGGCCATTAGGGGGCATTATACTGTGAGGAGGCCACTAGGGGGCATCATACTGTGAGGAGGCCACTAGGGGGCATCATACTGTGAGGAGGCCACTAGGGGTCATTATACTGTGAGGAGGCCACTAGGGGGCATCATACTGTGAGGAGGCCACTAGGGGGCATCATACTGTGAGGAGGCCATTAGGGGGCATTATACTGTGAGGAGGCCACTAGGGGGCATCATACTGTGAGGAGGCCACTAGGGGTCATTATACTGTGAGGAGGCCACTAGGGGGCATCATACCGTGAGGAGGCCACTAAGGTGGCATTGCTCTGTATGGGGGCACCAATGGGGCATTATACAATGTCAAGGCCACTAAGTGGGCACTATACTCTGTTGGGACACTAAGGAAGGTCCATCACTGTATGCTACAAAGACGAAGGATAGGTGTAAAAAGGAAATGGGTGGAGTCAGAGGGTGCGTGGGCGGGATTACAGGTGTATCTTAACATGTGTAAAGCGCTGGACCCATTCAGCCGTTTCCTTAAAATAATTAAGTAGCCCATACTTTGGAGTGCCTGGAGGGCCCCACACAAACAAGGGGAATACACAGAAACTACGTGTAGCGGTCGTCCACAGTTGGACTCAAATTGAGGACCCCAAAGCAACAACGCTAGCCACCGAGGTACCATATTTCTATCCCTTTGTATAAACAGCTGGCTCAGATGGGCATCACTATCGGGTCCATCTGACTGGAGCGGAATCCTGTACGTGTATACCCTGACGAAATCCTCTCCCGCACCCCCATCTACATTAAAACTTCCTTTTGCGCTCATCTTCCCTTCTGTAAGACCAAAAGAAGAAAAAAAACTAAGAAACTCTAAGTCCTTTCTACGAGTACGATCAAGTATTCCGCATGTATTTATGTAAAAACAAACCCGTAAGACGACTGTTCCGACAAGCAAACAGAGGAGACAGATAAAAGCGCATAAAGAAAAAAGTTAGCGAAAGGAACAAAAAAGAAAAAAAATGCAAAAAACTCTCCCCCGTGGTAAAGGAGACGTTCCTGCTCCTGTCAGTGATGCGGCTGGAACACTGAAGTAATGGCTGGTAATGAAGATCCTTTGACTGTACGCCGGCATCCATATTCAGAGCGCCGGCACATGCTGATTATCTATGGAACGCCGCCGCACGAGTGGCAGAGGGAACTCCTGTTATGTGTCAGAAGCTACCTTACGTCTGCCTCCCCCCCTTAGGAGCCGCGCGTTCCGTCTATCCGACTCTTCTGCCTCCTTAAAGAAAAAATAGTCACTCGGCATTTAAATAATTGAACCGTCACCACCGGATTGATGGACTAATTGAAAGGAAAGGAGAAAAAAAAAAATCTGGAGGAAGTTGGGAGGGGAGCATGAAAAGGAAAGAAAAATTAGGGGAAAAGGACGGCTGACATTTCGTTTCTAATTTAAATTAAAGATGGGGGGGGGAAGAGAAGACAACTTCAGAAACCCTCCTGAGAATTGAAGTGGAGGCAGAGGAGGAGGAGGGGGGGTGTAGAAGCCTCAAGTACGGGGCTGCAAACTAAAAAAAAAAAAAAAAAAAAATGTAAAAAAATTTTATTTTTATATCCAGATCTGGTGAATAGAAGCGGAACGGAATGTAACAAGAGGGAAGAGGGGGGTAATTGTGAGCAGGGGACAGAAGTCATAATATACTTCTACTGAAGGATGAAAAGGATGATGGCGATATAAAAAGGACTAAATATAGCCAGACAAAGAGATGTCATAATAAACCTCGGGGAGGGAAATGTGTCATCGGGATAGAATACCTACCAATCACGTTTGTCTGTTTAACTTTAATTTTCAATTTTTTTTTTCAACTTTACAGGTCGATATCGGGAATAAGAATCAGGAAATGTTACATAATAGGCGGTCACTTCCTGCTCTGGGGAGATCACTTTTCAGTAGTCCTCTCCATAACAGCACAGGCATTACGATGAAAAGTTAGAGAGGACCTTTCATGGGTTTGGGCACAAGTAGTTTTATATACCGCTGGAAAGCTGAATTCAGCGCACTGTCGGCTTTCCCGATCTGTGCCCCGGGTGAAGAGCTATCGGTGCCGGTACCGTAGCTCTTCACAGTCAGAAGGGCGTTTCTGACAGTCTGTCAGGAACGTCCCTCTGCACAGCAGCGCCTATAGGGCTGTACAGTGTGAGCGGGGAGGAATGCCCCCTCCCTCTGCTCACAGTACTCGTCCATAGACGAGGGGGCGTTCCTCCCTGGTCTCAGAGCACAGCGCTATAGGCGCTGCTGTGCAAAAGGACGTTCCTGACAGACTGTCAGAAACGCCCTTCTGACTGTGAAGAGCTACGGTATCGGTGCCAATAGCTCTTCACCCGGGGCACAGATCGCGAAAGCCGACAGTGCACTGTATATAAAACTGCCTGTGCCCAAACCCATGAAAGGTCCTCTTTAAAGGGGTCTTCAATATCAGATCAGTGGGGGGTCAACACTCAACAATTGGCGGTTCACAGCAGATAACGGGGCAGGAAGCATACAGCCCCATTCTCTGTATAGCGGATGAACTGAGTCACCGATTCAGCTGATCTTCAGTTACCCAGTCTGGCCACTATGAAGAGTATGGAGCTGCCTGCTCTCTGCTCCGTTATCTGCATATCAATTGGTCAATGGGTGTCCCAAGTGTCAGCCCTCTGACCGATCATGGTTATCAACATTAATATATATTTCTTTGTAAATTTCCATCTCACCCCAATTTTCGTTGCGTTCCACAAAAGTGGCCGGTCAGGTTCCCTTGACTTGCCCCCAAAAAGTGTCCATGTCCCATATAATACGACTAAGACTGGTAGACTAAGACTGGGAGCATTCTTCCTCTCCTCCAGGACACCCGGTGATCACCCCTATTTGTGGGAGCCTCCAGGATGTTTTGAGAGTGTTGGCACGTAAGCAAATTAGATGAATTTGGAGATTTATCACATTGGCCTCATTTGCACCAAAAATGGTGACTGTTTTCCGCGGTGGGTGAGGAAGGTTCAGCCCAACATATTTAACAACATCTGAAACCTACCCAGCCCCTAGCCACCATAGACATCCAGTGCATGGACCACCAGAGTTGCACCTCCCCATCTATTCCCCTTTGGTGTCAGATGAACCAAACCGGCCATCTTGGACCACTACCAAAACCAGTCGAAATCTCCTACCCATTGGCTGGAAATAAAAGAAGCGTCCTACTTGATCTAGCCGCTACGTTTTGATCTAAGGCTGCGAAGTCTGCAAACCCTGGGCCAGCGCCGTGAACTCTTATCAATAACGTATCCTGTTACCAGTCTCCAACTTCAGATGATAGGTTTTAACTTCCTTTGTGATCTGTACGGTGAGTGTCAGCATACTGTGAGGCTCCATGGCCAGAATGATAATAAAAAACCGAAATCTATTCTTCCAATAGGACACACTGTATACACACAGACGCCGACCAGGCACAACAGTATAAAGGAAAAGCTTAAGAGCTGACAGGCTTGGTGTTACAAAAGGCGGGCGCGGGCTCTGATCTAATGGAATATTCCTTTTCATAGTCCTTTCAGTGCACTTGTGTTCTCCTGACACGTCTGACGCTTCTTTATTTCTCTCTGCGGCTTATGGGTGTCCTATTAATGCTTTCAAGTCCGGCCTTCCTCTCGGCGTACTACTTCATACCGGGCGTGTGTCCGGCCTTTCATTTATGGATAACTCCCAAGGCAGATACAGCAAACATCGTATTGTGGCGGCCGCTCTCCTTTCATACTATCGCTATCCTGGGCGTTACGAGAGTTTAGAGGCTTTTGTTTAGCGCTGACATTGAGACTGTACCGAGACACAATGAAGTCCTATACGTACGGTTAAAGGATTTACCACTCATTGTGATGGGCTAGCTGGAGGTGTTAGGCGGATTTATCTTCTGAGCAAATAATATATTATGGGACTCATGACAACAAGACAATTATGGGGTAAAATGATCTAATGGCAATACATACAATCCCCCTCCACCCGATCGGCAATACACCGTTGTCAATCTATGCAAAGTAGATGTATAGAAATGTGATAAACACATAGAAGCACCTGTATATCCATCCCAGGACCATGGACCGTCCATCGCACGACCATGGACCGTCCATCGCACGACCATGGACCGTCCATCGCACGACCATGGACCGTCCATCGCACGACCATGGACCGTCCATCGCACGACCATGGACCGTCCATCGCACGACCATGGACCGTCCATCGCACGACCATGGACCGTCCATCGCACGACCATGGACCGTCCATCGCACGACCATGGACCGTCCATCGCACGACCATGGACCGTCCATCGCACGACCATGGACCGTCCATCGCACGACCATGGACCGTCCATCGCACGACCATGGACCGTCCATCGCACGACCATGGACCGTCCATCGCACGACCATGGACCGTCCATCGCACGACCATGGACCGTCCATCGCACGACCATGGACCGTCCATCGCACGACCATGGACCGTCCATCGCACGACCATGGACCGTCCATCGCACGACCATGGACCGTCCATCGCACGACCATGGACCGTCCATCGCACGACCATGGACCGTCCATCGCACGACCATGGACCGTCCATCGCACGACCATGGACCGTCCATCGCACGACCATGGACCGTCCATCGCACGACCATGGACCGTCCATCGCACGACCATGGACCGTCCATCGCACGACCATGGACCGTCCATCGCACGACCATGGACCGTCCATCGCACGACCATGGACCGTCCATCGCACGACCATGGACCGTCCATCGCACGACCATGGACCGTCCATCGCACGACCATGGACCGTCCATCGCACGACCATGGACCGTCCATCGCACGACCATGGACCGTCCATCGCACGACCATGGACCGTCCATCGCACGACCATGGACCGTCCATCGCACGACCATGGACCGTCCATCGCACGACCATGGACCGTCCATCGCACGACCATGGACCGTCCATCGCACGACCATGGACCGTCCATCGCACGACCATGGACCGTCCATCGCACGACCATGGACCGTCCATCGCACGACCATGGACCGTCCATCGCACGACCATGGACCGTCCATCGCACGACCATGGACCGTCCATCGCACGACCATGGACCGTCCATCGCACGACCATGAACCGTCCATCCCACGACCAGGGACCGTCCATCACACGACCATGGACCGTCCATCACACGACCATGGACCGTCCATCACACGACCATGGACCGTCCATCACACGACCATGGACCGTCCATCACATGACCATGGACCGTCCATCACAGTACCATGGAACGTCCATCCCATGACTATGGACCTTCCATCCCATGGCCATGGACCGTCCATCCCATGGCCATGGATCATCCAATCCCGTGACCACGCACTGTCCATCCCATGACCATCACAGGACACATAGCCATGCCAATATCATGGCCATAAGTAGCCACAGCCTGCCCCTCTTATAGCTGAACCCTTAATGCCTACTCAATCTAGCGCTGACAAGGATCAGGTCAGTGGATCAGCTTATGTGGAAGGTATTACAGTCAGTATAAGGTATTTAATGGGCTTATACAGTCTCAGAGCTGCATTTTCCAGGACCTTTAAGCATGGGCTTTGATCTTAAGAAGATTACGATAAGTCATGTTGTCGTCATATCAGGTAGACACAGAGGTTTGGGCCAAGTTCAGACTGTAAATTTCCCAATATAATACCTATGGATGGTTAAGGTGTTTCTCAGCATTTGTGAACTTACAGAAGAATGGTGGTAAACTACAGTCTATCTCCCTCAACTATTTTTGGCACGTTCATGAGAAGTCTCCCCATTTATAATCCTCACCTATGACTTTCCATAGATGGGGGTTGTAAATGCTCCCTCTTGTTTTTCAGACTCTCCCTGGTTTGCTTTTCTCCGTACTTTGCTATCAATTCCATATTTCAGCCGAGCTTCACATGAACAGCTAGAGTCAATACCATCTCTGGCTGCTGGAGGACTCTGTAAGATCTCTATATTTTAAAGGACACTCGACCCAAAGCCAAATGTGCCCAGTTATAATGAAGGAGCGCCTTAAACCCGTCTGTCTATTTATAGTCTCTTAGCTTATTGTACAGACTGTAGAGACGATTATAAATCACAGTATACTCCCAGCAGGTAGGGATGGTACTGACTGTAGCTGCCAATGTGAAACTGTGCTAAAGCATCATGGGATGGATAGCAAAACATAGTAAGGAAATCTAAAGCTCCAGACGGAGTCTTTTTATAAGCGGGGAGAAGAAGTACACCACAAATTAAGAAGCCATAAAAGTAGTACTAAGCGAGATATACAGCCCGGGACAGAAAGCTGCGTTTTCACCGGAGGTTTACTACGAGGGCAGACTAAGACTTATTGGGTCTGGATTCTTTGTGTAAACCTTACAGATGATGCTGTAGATATAAACCGCTATTCGCTCAGCCGCAGAACAATTACCATTTGGACAGGGAACATTGATAAATGTGTTTAACAGTCTCGGAGAAGGACAAGATACATGGAGTGTATTACTGCAGATAATGGGAGTCACGGAGGTTTCACATCCCCCTGAACCACACACAGGTTAAAAGCGCTTGATGTAAATCGAAGCCTCGTGCGGTCTTTCGTTTACCGTTTCAACGTCATTTAAGGCCGTAGCACAAATGCCGAAAACTCTCATCACCAAAGTTTCCAAGGCAACATCCAGCGCGAAGGCCCTTATTAGAAGACGCGGAAGGCATCTGCGGCACAGGGTGAGATGTAACGCACGTTCCCTGCCTAAAATGGCCAAAATAACCACAATAATCACAGCAGTCACAGGCTGTTAATAGACGAGGACTATTACACATGTCATATCCAATCATACAGATTTTAAGCAATAGTTCCAATGTCCAAATCCGCTTTATTTTTCCCAAAATTCATTCCGTTCTTGGTCTACTGAAGGTACCCATTCATGTCAGCGAGAACTCACAGCAGGACACCTTTTAACTGAATTTATTATATGGTGAAACGCGGCAGATTTCAGACAACTTTCATGAAATTTTTGTATATATATATATATATATATATATATATATATATATATCCTACTAATATTATAAATGTGAAATTTTGTGTGTTTGGATGTTTGTTCCTCAATCACGCAAAAGCGGTTGAACGGATTTGGATGATATTTGGCACATAGATAGTTTGTAACCTCGATTGAAACAGGCTACTTTTTATCCTGGTAAATGACATGGCTTCACGACTGTTATGAATTTATGTTCACATACTATATTACACTGCTCCTGCAGCAGCTTATCTCAGGTCCCAGGGCTGTTATGTCTCTTTGTAAACACTCAGCTAACCCTCAGTGGATTCTGTACATGCATTTGCATATTATCTGATCTGCTCCAGGCAGTGCTGACAACCTGACATGGGCAAACCCTTTTAATCCAAATTGGCAGTTTGCCAATTTTAAACAAGCCGGGAAAAAGAAAATCTAATTTGTCCCAAACAAGGAGACCTATGAAGGAAGCCAGAAGTCAGAGTTCTCCTCAAGCGGAGCTGAGGGGGATCATCGACGCTAACAACACGCTCATTATATGGTGTCCCAGTGGGCTGCTGAGATACCGGAACAATCACAGGCACAGTGTACGGAACAAGTTCAGCAGCAGGACATATTGAGAGCTGCCAAAACGCCGGAGCATGCAGATCATCAACGCCAACAACACACTCATTATATGGTGTCCCAGTGGGCTGCTGAGATACCTGGAACAATCACAGGCACAGTGCGAAGAACAAGTTCAGCTCAGGACATATTGAGAGCTGCCAAAACACCAGAGCATCCAGATCATCAACGCCAACAACACGCTCATTATATGGTGTCCCAGCGAACTGCTGAGATGTAAGAACAATCACAGGCACAGCGCGAGGAACGAGTTCAGCGACAGGTCGAAACACCGGAGCCGGTGGATCATCAACACCAACAACATACTCATTATATGGCCTCCCAGCGAGCTGTTGAGATACCGAAACAATCACAGGCACAGTGCAAGGAACAAGTTCAGCAGCAGGACAGCTTGAGAGCTGCCGAAACATCGGAGCAGGCAAACCATCGACGGCATCAATTTGCTGAATACAAGCGGATCATCGACGCCAACAACACACAGATGAAGTCGCGGGCGTAGGCTAGTTTGTATATAAAATAAATCTTTATACGAACAACTTTCTCTATACATTGTACAGGAATATAACTCCATACATTGTATAAAAAGCCAAAATAGAACATGTGGCCAACCAGAAACACCACGAGGGTTAATGTGATTCCCCTCGGACTCCGAATCTTTGATGAATTCTACCACTGCATAACGTCTGGCCAATAGGATCATAAACGGTCCAATGGCGAATTCCGTTTATTCCGACGCCATGCCTATAAAAAGTTCTTCTGAGACTTCCAGACACACTTGGGCTTAACCCTTCTGAATAATTCCCTTTCAATGTCTGTACTGTACATAGACTTCCCCACTTACATCCCAGGCCCTTGAAAACGCAAGATCTTCATTAAGTCAACCCTTTTTCGGAGGTAAGTCGACCGCGCTCCAGGTTACCTCGACACTGACGGAATTGGCCCGGAGAAATTACAGGCAGACTTCTATCTACTTGTCCTAGAAAAACAGATTGTTTTCTTCCCTCCGCCGAGTTAAAAGTATTTAGAAGATTAGACGTCTATGCAGCTGCCTGGCCTAAATTTGGGCATGAGCTAGCCCCTAGAGCACAGGGAAAATCCAGAACATAGCAGGATCGAAACTGCTGGGTATTACTGGATTAGAGGAAGCGCCTTGAGGTCACACACATTATCACGAAACACATTAACGTTCGGTTCCCCTTCTCCCCCGCTCACATTACTCCACGTACTTGCAACCTAATTATCCCCTTGTAACAGCGATCTAATCTCCGCCGCATACTAATTCGGCATCTGCGCTCTGCTCAACAAATGCCGCAGCTTTGGTCGGGACGGACGACTTTTCGCGCGGCAGTCTCCGGTAGGTACTTTAATGTCAGGCTAATCACATCAGTCACTGCTTCAAGAGTTATTACGCGCCGCGTTTCGTCGTCTCCAAACAATAGACGCTGTGCTCGGATCTCGTGCCGAGCGGAACAAGTTGTTTTACCAGCCTGCGATAGAACTGCAATGCGTTCAGCGTGATGGCGGAACATTAACTCTTAAGTCATGGAATAGAGAAACCAAATCCAGCTCAATAGTTTGCTTCAAGTGTAAGGCCGGGCGACTAGGACCTAAATCTGGCAGTTTACCTTGATAGGGGCGATTATTTAGGTCGCAACCCTTTTATAGTATGAGTAGGTGTTAGGTGAACCGAGCGAGTTTCGTCCAGTGCGGTCATTCGGACCAAACACGGCCAAACCAGGAACTGCTATTATACCTCTCCTGGGCACCGGCACAACTCCCTGCTCTCTTCCAGTCTTGGCTTGGATATGATTGGGCCTCAATGGTGACACAGAGTTGTCACACTTAAAGGGATCCTATCATTAAAACACAACTTTTTCTGCCTACCACGTAGGAATAGCCTTAAGAAAGGTTTTTCCTCTCCTACATTTAGATGTCTTCTCCGCGCTGCCGTTCGGTGTAAATCCTGGTTTTCGTCGGTATGCAAATGAGTTTTCTTGCAGCACTAGGGGCGGTCCCCAGCACTCAAACAGCACTGGGGGCTTCCCCAATGCTGCGAGAGAAAACTCCACCGCCGCCTCCATCTTCTTCAGGAACGGCCTCTTTACAAGTCTTCTTCCGGCGCTGGCGGTCAAACTTCTAGGCCTCGGGCAGAGCAGACTGCACATGCCTGGGCCACAAGAAAATGGCCGCTTACACAGTAAGTAAGCGGCCATTTTCTTGTGGCTTGTGGGCGTTCCCGAACCTAATGGATCCACAACACATCCGTTTTAAACCTCTATATTCTAGACACAACAGTGCAGCTTCTAGTGAGTGTTGTACCTCACCGCAGTGCTGGAGTCATATCTACACTGGTCAGTACTTCTTATTAACATTCACGATGTACCTGGGACAGGAGACATCACAGCAGCCAGCCTGTACCCATAAACTGAGGTAAAACTGACTATTAGATATTGTATTCTTCACCCTGGACAAGAAACCAGCCATTTTTCTCTATTCTATATAAAGTTTTCTATGGCTATACTTAGGGATTGGACAAGGCGTACGGTCACATAATATTGCAAAATCCCCCGTGTCCAGGCTAGCTTTTCACTGCAATTAAAGCTCTGCACGACTGATCTAAGCAGAATTCATTATAAACACAGTGCAGAGCACGTCCCTCTAGAGCAGGACTTTTCTTGGAGTGAACATGGCTTCGGGGCATGCTGGAAGCAGCGCACAAATGATGGGGGTGAACTCAATATACACATAATGTAGATCCCATATTCTGTAACTCTATATCATAAGCTCAAGTTTAGGAGTCTAGCAATATATAGATTTTGAAAGGGATTTCAGCTATAGGGGTCCCGACCCGGTTCTAAAGCCTCATGAGGTCAAAGGCTGCAAATCTACAGCTTACAAGTTCGGTGCAGCTTCTGTGTATAGACTTACCTCTCCGCTCCCCAGCACCTCCTGCTCCAGGGGCACTGCTGAAAAAAAAAGGGGCCCTGGAGCAGGAATTCAGAGCGTGCCCGGGAGCAGTAAAGCTCCGGCTGGGGGACACTGATGACTGGGACACTAAACGGTGCAGGACCACTGTTGGGGTTTTTAAGACGTTTGTACTGCATAGAATTTGGAAGCAATGCCGCCCACCAACTTTATAAATTTGGCACGTTCACAACCCCTGCTGTAAACCCTACAGGGCGCAGACACTCCTAACAAGTTCATTAATGTCTGACAGAATGCGGCCCTACTATAAGGGTTTATAACTTAGCACACAAGTGCAATGTTGCCCTCTAGAATATGGTCTGGTCAATCAGCCAATGTTGAAAGACTTTGTTGGGAGCCATAAGGATTGGGCCTGTCGAATTTTACATGTCCAATCATTTTGTCCTCAGATGAGATGCTCTGATATCTGGCAGCATCTTACTACTCCGTCCCTATTCAGAACACAGTCATATCCGGAGGTTGGGAGAACACGGATTTGGCCGACAGCCATACGGCCACCCTAAAGGCAAGAAGTTTGTAACTTGGTATAACATAGTTCATCAAAGCTTGGACAGGGACAGTGGGATTGGGAAAAATAAGAATAGGTTAGCAATCGGAATATTAAAGGGGTTGTCCAGGATATTGGATTTTATGCCTGTATCAGTGGAGGGCAGACAGCCGGCACCTGTACCGATCAGCTGTATGGAACTGCTTACGATGCATGTACTGCAATGCAATGTTTAGTGGCCATGTGCCGGAACTGCAGCTCATTGAAGTCCCGATTAGCTGAGCCACGGTGACTAGAGATGAGCGAACACTATTCGAAACAACCGTTCCGGATAGCACGCTCCCATAGAAATGAAAGGACATAGCCGGCACGTGAGGGGTTAAGCAACCGGCCACCGACAAAGTCTGCGTGCCGGCCGCTTCCATTCAGTTCTATGGGAGCATGCTATTCGCAACGGCTGTTCCGAACAGTGTTCGCTCATCTCTAACGGCACGGTGCACAGCCATTATACCGATATGGGAGCCGTCTACAAGGGCGTTGGACAGGGTCATCACCAGTTTAGAGGCAAGAAGAGTGCACGACCACCAGTAACTCGATGCAAGTGCGAGCGAAGAAAGTGAACTGGGGTGAGTGGGGGTGTCTACGTGAACTACTTGAGAAACTAATCGCAATTTAATGTCTTTTCCTGCTCGCTTCGAGCGAACGAAATCTAGGACATCTGCCCCATCTTCTCGCCGTTGCCTCCCACGTAGAAGACGTTGCAGATGCGAGAAGAAACGAGAGCCAATCTCCCGGACACGGCAGAAGGTAATGCAGTTTCAGAGTTCATGAGGCAAAAATAAATAAAACGTCGAGATGCCGATAAATTTGTCATTATTTTCGACCGGCTGACAATCCTGAGCCTTTCCAATTCTAATCTCGTGCGCGCTGGAAGTCACCAGAATAACACACCTGACCAAAAATCAATTTTTTGCTCCAGCTCCTCCAGGACGGTTACACCGCTTCGCGACAGAAGCCGACAGAAATTAGAACCTTCTCAAGCTGTTCAGCTCTTCCCCGCAAGCATGACAAATGCAGATGCCTTCCATTCACTCCCACATGTAAACAGAGTGCCAGAGCCGGGCGGCTTGGAAATTTGCAGTTACACGGTCTTGCTAGGGCAGAACATTAATCCAGTCAACCACAGACACACTGAAAATATCCCATTACACCTTAGGCCGTGCACAAGCCAGAGCCAAGATGATATTTTCTGCCTTCTCCTATCAGCAACAAGGGCTAAAAATAAGATTTTTTTTTCTGCCATAACTATCTACACAAAAACATCATTATAGGCGAATATCACATTCTATGCAAATGTGCTTTCCCCTGAAGTAAAGATTTCAGGGACAGCCGTGTAATGCTTCACTTCGCCTGTAGGAGCGCTGCAGGGAAAATGAGCACCAGGCTTTCAGGATGCCAAGTCATTTACAGCTCAATGCTGGAGGTCAGAGCCGCGGGACATCCTGTGAATAGCGTGTCACTGGGGGATCCTTCTTACCCAGAGGCATCGTGAATAATCAGACATCTCCTTAAAGAAATGCTGAGCACTGGAGGACTGCTCATGCCCTTCATTGCAAAGCTACAGGTCCTCAGTGAGGACACACTTAGGTCTGTATGATTGAAAGAGAAATTGAGCTCTGATATATAGGATTATAGGATAGAGGAGAGAAGCTGAGCTGTGTGATATATAGGGTTATAGGATAGAGGAGAGAAGCTGAGCTGTGTGATATATAGGGTTATATGATAGAGGAGAGAAGCGGAGCTGTGTGATATATAGGATAGAGGAGAGAAGCTGAGCTGTGTGATATATAGGGTTATAGGATAGAGGAGAGAAGCTGAGCTCTGTGATATATAGGGTTATAGGATAGAGGAGAGAAGCTGAGCTCTGTGATATATAGGGTTATATGATAGAGGAGAGAAGCTGAGCTCTGTGATATATAGGTTATATGATAGATTCAAATGAGAGAGGCTCAGCTGCAATGTCAGATAACTCCGACAGACAAGTGCAGCCCATTATGTTGGGAAAACAAAAAGCAGATTTTTCTAATTTCCAACTCCCCCGATTTTCTTCTGCCTACTCTGTCCTATGAGAAGTATTATGTAGCCATTCTTTTATATGATACTAGCATCTGCCCGCGACTTCGTCTGCAGGTTGGTGTTGGCGCTGAGCCGCTTATATTTAGCCAATTGCTGTTGTGGATGATCCGCCTGCTCCCGCGTCTCGGCTCTGCTACATCGCTGCATATGCGCAGCATACTCAGCTGTATGTACTTCTCTTCATATTGAGAGGGTACTCAGCTGTTCTACAGCGCTGCCTAAGCTCTGCTACATCTGCCCATTTGGATTAGAGGGGTGTTCTTATGTCAGTGTCTTTGCAGCTTCTGTTTTGGAAACGGCTGAACGGATGTTGCAGAAATTTGCCATAGTTCGATCAGCCTAATCCCGTGTCTCGGCTACATCGATGCATAGGATACCCAGCTGTATGTACATGTTTGCATATGGAGAGCCTATAGAGGTGTGCTACAGCGCTGCCTAAACTCTGCTACATCGGGCAATTGTGTTTACAGTGGTTTTGTTATGTGACTGTGTGAGCAGCTTCTGTGTTATAAAGGGCTGAAAGGATGTTGCTGAAATGTGCCAAAGTTCTCCCCCCTCCCCCATCAGAGGCAGAACAACACATTCCCTGTAGTACTCACTGAGACTCTACACCCGATATATTCCTCTTGCCCTCACACAGCCTGCATGTTCTGTAGTCTCCTGCTCTTCTATGAGACTCCATTTTCTTCAGCTTTCACACTGTCAAGCATCATCCTATATAGCTCCGCCCACAAAATAGCATGTAGCTCCACCCACTGCCTAGCGTGATCCTATCTGAGACTGGCTCAAGGACCTGTGATGATGTCATCACAGGTCCTTTAGTGTAGTGTGAACCTAAATTCCTTCACTGTGGTCATGTAGTGACATCATTTACCGGGATAAAACGTAGCCTATGTTTTAATCGGGGTTCCTATCTATGTATGTGGCAAATTTCATGCAAATCCGTTCAGCCGTTTTTGCGTGATTGAGGAACAAACATCCTAATATTAGTAGGATAGGATAGCAGGAGAATCAATGTCACAAATGGTAATAAAGGAGATTTCCCATCTCGCCTTCTGTAGAATGATCTTATACAAGGTAGAGATTATCCATCGCACATAATGGGGCAGGTTCATTCTCATCACACAACTTTCCCCCGTAACGTCCTGACATTCAGAACTAAATATAGTCTGGACCTGACAATCCAGCTGCAATTTAACAACTGCTCAGTGCCATCAATGCCTGGAGCACAAGGGAACAAAACGTATAAGAAAGCTCAATGAGCGCCGCGCCTTGTCCTAGGAAAATGAGATTCAGAAGGTTAAACACTCCCGGGGCCTAGAAGCCTGGCTTTATATTACACCACCTAATTTGGTTGACAATGCAAATACTTTGTATTCCGGGGACACAATACGCTGCTATTACCTCCACATCTCAACGTTTCATTTATAACTAAAGACGGGCTAAAGTTTCACTTAAAGGGACAGTTCTACCATCTACTAAATCCCCGTTCCTAGGAATACTCTGCTTAGCCGTGCATGCATGTGTCCTCAATGGAGAAGGGAGTAGGTTGCTGATTATCTCATCTGATAGAGGATCAGGCATGGTGAAGTTCAACATGTCCAATCCTTCATTCCAAGCTGCAATGCCTACCACAGCCACTATACAATGAATGGCGCTGTGCCTGTTAAGCAGTGAGAAGGCTACAGCGCTGAAGACCCTTCGATCTTTGGAGGTTCCTGGTGTCAAACACCCACCCTGGAGAGGTATCCTAAGAACTGATGACCAATATCATAGCCCTAGTTCTATAGCCAAGATCAGGGATCGCGAGGCAAGTGATCGGGCCTCAGTGGGTCACACAGCATTGGGATGCACAGCCATGACGCTGCATGACCAATGTGACCATTGAGGCCTTAGCAGTCCTAGACAACCCAAAAACATTAGGGAGTCACTCCTGCTGCAGAGTTGCTTTAACTCTGCTACATCCGTAGGTGCCCGGCCCCATAACCGCTCCATATAGACGTTGCCCTGAGTCATAATCAAGTCTAGAAACGTGGCAATAGTGCTAACTACTGAGCCATCTTTCTATCGTTGCAAAATGTTACGGGTCCAACTACATTCTCTGTGCAAGTGAAGCATGGACAGTCAAGTTTAGGAGTTTGATAACACGTTAAAGGGGTTTTCCTAGATAAAAATATTGTTGTGCTAGCCAAGATTAGGTAAAATATGAGAATAGTGGAGGTCTGACACCAGGTACCCACATCAATTAGCTATTCTCAGCAACTGATGCACAGAAAATGGAGCAGGAAGCGGACAGCGCTGTTCTCCCTGTAGTGGCCAGAACAGGTACTGCAGTTCAGCTGCCATTCATCTGAATGTGATCTAAGTCTTCTTCCTGCTCCATTCTCTGCAGGAAACAGATCGACGATGTTGCCTTGCAACGGCGTTGCCATTAGGGCCCTGTAACATGAGGACGGCCTAAAACATAAGGCACCAGTATTATAGACAGCAGATAGTTAGTGGTGGCCCCTTACAAATTTCGTATTGAGGCTGCAGCTTCAAGTTCCACCTTTGGTGCCTGGTGTTTGTCAATCTTAAGAATATTTTTAGCTTGGACCACCCTTTTAATCCATCGAGTTATCAGGATCCTACCTACAGGAATGGCAGGGATCGGCTATGTCACGTGGTCCAAGCATGGTCAATTGTACCGGGAAATAAACAACATTTAAGCCAAGAGTGCGTGTAAAAGCTCACTCGCGTCTTAACTGCGTCTCGCCCACCTCTCCAAATAATGACACAAAAATTTCCAGCCATGAACGGTCCCTCCCTTCTTCCTCTCACCCAGCAGCTTAAAGTGGTGCTTTAAGAAGAAACTTTTTTTTTTAAGCAGCTTTTTTTTTTTTCTTTTAAATTCCCCCTAAAAAGTTACTAGTCGACGATAGACAACCAAATCCAGCGGCCACCGTGATCTAAAATTATAGCCCGCCAGTGAAACTTACAAGAAAGCCCCCCTGCGGAAACCAATGAATTTTATAAAAATTGCCTCCTTCCCTCCACACGGCTTTACAAAGGACAAGAGTGATTGGGAAAGTATTTTTTTTTTGCCTTGGCCACATCATTACACGCCTTGTAGCTCCACTTCAGGATAATAGACGCGTACGGGTGAGGATTAATCAGTCACCTCCAGAACGGGCTAATAACAGGGACACTGAAGTACGAGGCAAATTGGACAGAACAACGGTAATCACGTCTACGGCCCCTTATTGCCGTCCCTTACTATTGCCCCTTATTGACGTCCCTTACTATCTGCCCCTTATTGCTGTCCCTTACTATCGCCCCTTATTGACGTCCTTTACTATCGCCCCTTATTGACGTCCCTTACTATCGGCCCCTTATTGACGTCCCTTACTATCGGCCCCTTATTGACGTCCCTTACTATCGGCCCCTTATTGACGTCCCTTACTATTGCCCCTTATTGACGTCCCTTACTATCTGCCCCTTATTGACGTCCCTTACTATCTGCCCCTTATTGACGTCCTTTACTATCGGCCCTTTATTGACGTCCCTTACTATTGCCCCTTATTGACGTCCCTTACTATCGGCCCCTTATTGACGTCCCTTACTATCGGCCCCTTATTGACCTCCCTTACTATTGCCCCTTATTGACCTCCCTTACTATCGGCCCCTTATTGCCGTCCCTTACTATCGGCCCTCCATAGGTTAATTCTGCATTCACAGGCAGAAGGATCTCATTTTTATACTTTGACGGGAATTAAGGGGAGCCGGTTCCAGCTGGCGTTTCCGCACAACATCATCAAGAGATAATTACGGAAAAGGAGGACGGCGCACACCTTTCACTGCAAGACAGGTCTGAATAAAACACTAATGAAAAGGAGGCAGGGAAAAAAAAAAAATGAGAGAGAAAAAGAGAAATAATTCCTCCAATGCAGGACCATTAACGGCACATTCATGTTATGCAAATGTGTGAATCACTGCCTTCAAACTGCCTGAAACGGCTCCGAGCCTGTCAGGCTTTTTATTGAAACAAATTAAAGTGCAGCCCATTGCTATCAGATCAGCTAAAGAGGGAAAATTATAATGTCCATAAATATGCTAATTCCAGCGAGGAGTGGGGGGGGAGAGGAGGAGGAGGGAGGGAAAGAGATTGGAGTGTTCTGAAGCTCCCCTTATTAGTTTCACTCATCAGGGGGTTAGATGAACGTCTAAATAAAACAGAAAGGAGCAGAAAGCAGATAAAATGTTCATTTATTAGAAAGGCGGCAATTGTTATTGAGTTCCCGAGTCTCGGGATGTCGCCGACGGGAGGGAGCGGGGAGTCGGCTAATGCATTGTCCCTTCTGGCCAAGCTGGTGGACGTCATTTAGATGCAGCTCAATGAGTAGACAAAAGGGAAAAAAGAGACACATTTCGTGGAGACCTTTGGAAAGGTCGAGAGGTGTTTGGTGCTGTGTAAAGTCAGTTATCGCCGCTCTGCACCCTGCCATTTTTCCATATGGTAATTAATCTGTTTCCTTAACTAGAGCGGCTGATGGAAGGAAGTGAAATCCTGCGGCGGGGATATAAAATAAAGAAAAAAACCTCGTCGGCTTCATTAAGAAGTTTCTCTTTACAATACCCAGATGATCCTGTTGCTGGTCCACAGCAATAAAGTGGATTGGAATAGCTCTGGTGGCCAATCATGTTGTCTTCTATTCGATGAACCACACCTTCTGCAGATATCAAGGCTCGTAAATCTGGTGCTAAATGAAGCGTGGGGCCGGCCTGATGTAGTTGTGTGACAATTCCAATGGTTTAAAGGGATATTCCACTAGAGGTAAAAAATGGTGTTTTGCTAGGATTTGCTATCACTTGACAAAGTGGTGGGGGTCTGACCAAGGAGATCTCCATGATGTCTAGAATGGAGGAGGAGGAGGAGGAGGAGGAGGAGGAGGAGAAGAAGAAGGAGGAGGAGTAGAAAAAGAAGGAGGAGGAGGAGTAGAAAGAGAAGGAGGAGGAGTAGAAGGAGAAGGAGGAGGAGTAGAAGGAGAAGGAGGAGGAGTAGAAGGAGAAGGAGGAGGAGTAGAAGGAGAAGGAGGAGGAGTAGAAGGAGAAGGAGGAGGAGTAGAAGGAGAAGGAGGAGGAGTAGAAGGAGAAGGAGGAGGAGTAGAAGGAGAAGGAGGAGGAGTAGAAGAAGGAGGAGGAGTAGAAGAAGGAGGAAGAGTAGAAGCAGAAGGAGGAGGAGTAGAAGAAGCAGAAGGAGGAGGAGTAGAAGAAGAAGAAGGAGGAGGAGTAGAAGAAGAAGGAGGAGGAGTAGAAGGAGGAGTAGATGGAGAAGGAGGAGTAGAAGGAGAAGGAGGAGTAGAAGGAGAAGGAGGAGGAGTAGAAGAAGAAGGAGGAGGAGTAGAAGAAGAAGGAGGAGGAGTAGAAGAAGAAGGAGGAGGAGTAGAAGGAGGAGGAGTAGAAGTAGAAGGAGTAGAAGTAGAAAGAGGAGGAGAAGGAGGAAGGGACGTTCTATGGTGTCTCCAGAATGGTTGTCCAGTTGCTGTGTAGGAACTGCTGGTACCCTGAATAGCAGGGGGACTGTGCAGAGAATAAAGTAGGGGACTCTTTGATCATACTCCAATCATAATTATATTTTTAGACAATTCGCTTAGTGGGAAAAAGTTGTGAGTTAGTTGAATGGGAGGGCCTAATATATGCTACTTTGGGACAAATTTTCGGTGCATAAATTAAGTAAAACGAAGGAGGCATCAAATTAGATAAAACACAAGAAAAGACTTCGAAGAACATGTCCTGCTGTCGCTGACCCCGTGCTTGGGAAAGTATGGGTCCAGATGGGCAAAAATTCACCTCAACTTGGCTTATTTTTGATGCACCATGACACATCTTAGGTCACCCTTATTTTAACGGTGGGCAGAGTGCAAGTCAGAAAAACAAGACAGAGCTCCGTTAACTGTGCTGTTATATTAGGTTCACACTAATGTTGCCTCATCCTGGCCCGTCAGATGGCAGTACAGCAACGAGGTGGATTGCTAAAACAGCGGTGACATGTGAAGTCCAATGGACCCCATTAATAGGGTCGATCGGGTGTCCCTTGTTTTGAAACTGAACCGATGGAGGAAAAAAGTCGGACATTACAACAGAGTCTGGAACAGAGACCCCAGAGCAGATGCAAAGGTAGACTGACTGTAATGTGCTGGGTGCCTGTGTGTATTGCCTCGACCATAGGCCGCACAACGCCTCGACCATGAGCCGCCCAAATGCCTCGAACATGGGCTGCCCAACGCCTCGAAAATGGGCCACCCATGGTCGCCCAACGCCTCGACGACAGGCCTCTCAATGTCTCGACCACGGGCCTCCCAGCGCCTCGACCATGGGCTAATTTTTATCCACTGGCAGTAAGGAGAATATTGTAAAATTGAACAACTTTTTATTATACAAACAGCAGCATGTACTTGATGAAACTGGACAACCCCTTCAAGTAGAAAATCTATATTGACATTTTGGATGGGGGGGAAATCAGGTCAAGCCTGTACACTTTAGGCAAATATCCCATCACATGTGAGTCACTTCTCCATTGTATACAGACTGGTGTATAAGCCCCTGCAGACTTTATGATGAAGCCAAGGACAGACTTAACAAAGAAACCAATTAGAATCTATTAAATGGGTTAATGTGCAATTAATATACACAATGTTAAAGCGATTAATGAAGACTTAGATCAGTCTAAATGACGGCATTGGGGGGATTAACGCCAATTCCATAAACCGCAGATAGAGCGGCACCGGGGACGCGGCGGCAGTACAATGCTTTTCTTGTTAAATATAGGTTGCAAAAAACGAGAACGAGTGATACGAGCACCTGCCTGTATAATAGGGCAGTTATACAATGTATTACGAGCGCAGACATGCCAGGTTATTACTGATCGCTAAACCAGGCCAAGTTTCTGAACTGTTCTGGCTACGGCGTTTCTCTAAGGACAGCTGTAAGAGCTGGGAACTCGCAGCGATCACCGTATGTAAAAAACATTTGGTAATGTGAAGAGCAATTTTATGACCAATTTGTATTATAATGCCCAGACTGTAATGTAAGTGACATATCCCTCCGAGCTGAACAGCGGGAAACCCATCAACTTCGGTTAGGTCGTGCTATAAAGTGGTTGTGTAGAGTTGTAAGCACTTACCGACCTCCATCCGTGGTGGCAAGGCTGTCAGTGTAAGGGAAGCATGAGGCTGCGCTATTTAGGGGGGGGGGGGATTGAGCTACTTATTGGTACTTACTGGTTTCTAAGATTGATTAGATCTGCAGAGGTCCAACACCCGCGACGCCTACAGATTAAGGTACGAGGCAAACTGTAGTGATGAATGTAGGTAAAGCAGTCCGTGAAACTCACTGTATGTTGAGTGACCAGCGTTCCGCACTCTCATGGGATCTGGCAAAACTCCCTGCTCTCTCTGGTCTTTCTCACTGACATAGACAATCACAGGCATAGACATAAACATCACAACTCACGCAAGACCCGTGTGATTGGGACTCGGCCGTCCCTGAAACTCACTGTATGTTGAGTGACTAGAGTCGCACACTCTCCTGGGCTCCGTGGAGACTCCCTGCTCTCTCTGGACCTTCTCACTGACATAGACAATCACAGGCATAGACGTAAACATCGCAACTCTGCGTGACCCCTGTGATTGGGTCTCAGCAGTCCCTGATATCAGTAAGAAGACCCAAAAGACAGCAGGGAGCCATGCCGAAGGCCAGGAGAGAGGAGGAACACCTTTTTATGTTTGACCACCCCCTCCAGCGTGGGACAGCCGCACTGCTCACTTGTCATATAAACTGTAGTGATGAATGTAGGTAAAGCAGTACCTGAAATTCATTGTATGTTGATTGACCAGCCTTCCACACTCATGTGCTCCGGCGAGATTCCCTGCTCTCTCTGGGCCTTCTCACTGACGTAGACAATCACAGGCATAGACGTAAACATCACAACTCTGCATGACCCATGTGATTGGGTCTGAGCAGTCCCTGATATCAGTGAGACGACCCAAAAGACAGCAGAGAGCCACGCCGAAGGCCAGGAGAGAGGAGGAACGATTTTTTTTTATGTTTGATCACCTCCCCCCAGGACTACGATCACTATACTCTGGAGTCTGAGTGAAAATGGCAGGTGAACCTCATGAGGCTTACCCTACATTTACTCCTACTGTACAAGGTGCATATATAGATCGGGAAGGCAGGAACAGTAATAAGCCGCTCCTGTATATACATCATCCAGTGCCAAGAGTGGACCGGCTGGATGTAAAAAGTCCACTGCAGCCTGGAAGTAGTCAATCATACAATATTAATAATTGTATAATTAATGGAACTACCATTTGAAGCTTGTCCCTACACAGTCAGCACTGACAAATTCAGAACAAGCCCCCTTGAAAAGGCCACCACCCAGTTGTCAATTTATTCAATACATTTCCAAGAGGAGTAACAGAGGAACAAAGTCAAGAGAGACGACAGTGCCTTTAAAATAAATGGGTGCGATATCTCACAATCATGACTGTTTCTCTCCGTACCTGTGCAGGGGTTGTCTTTAGTGTTGCAGCTATACACTTGTAATACCATGCACAACCTATGAACGGAGGGGGCGCTGATAAAACGGGAAACCATTTTATCCTTCCACTTAAACCTATCCATATAGGCCACTGGCGCCGGACTGATGGGGTTAGATTTTAGCAGGTGCTGTATTTTTGGTTGTATGTCATTCTGAGTGCTATGGAACACATTGGCGCTATTTAAAATAAATTTTATTTATTATTAATTTTTTGAGCATTGATACATTTCGGTATAGATCTATTACACCCTTTACTGACCCTACAAATCCGTTTTATGGTGGAAGAAAATACGTGATTTAATACCAGACGCTAAAAAAAACTCAGGGCAGGTACACAGAGCCATCAGGCAGGCACACACCTCTATCTGACAGCCCCATCACCAATTAATCCACAACACAAAGCCAAGCATTGATGTCCGGGCTGACAGGTGCTCCGAGCGTTCTGCGGTATAGCACATCAAAGAGAATAGAGGATAACAGCTGCATACAGCGCGCTATATAGTGCTCGACATCCAGCCTGAGCAATGGCTGCTTGTTATATGAAGGTCTACGACAATGTCCACCGCAGACCAACAAAGTGAGAAGTCTGCGTAACCCGCTCATGGCTGTAATCCTAAAAGCAAAAATATCCTGTGACAAATTAGGACTGGGCCTCATCCTAAAGAGATATGAGACAAAAGCTCTAGGGCTAATACGCCCGAAACAAAACTGCTATTATAATGTGGAGTATAAATAAGAGGAGGCCAAGGAAGGTGATCAAAAATAAAAAACAGTGTTTTTCACCTCTTCTGGGCTCCGGCGGGACTCCCTGCTGTCTCTGGACTTTCTCACTGACGTAGACCATCACAGGCATAGACACAATTGTCACAATGTTGCGTAACCTCTCTGATTGGGCCTCAATGGCCTCTGATGTCAGTAGGAAGACCCAAAAGACAACAAGGAGTCATGCCGAAGGCCAGGAGAGGGGAGGAACATTTTTTTTTATTTTTTTTTTTTTAATATTCCATCACCTTCCCCCATGCTTACGATCACTATACTCTAGGGTCTGAACGAAAATGATAGGCGAACCTTATGAGGCTTGCCCAACATATACTACTGCTGTAAAAGGTGCGTGACCTAAAAATTCTCCATTAGTTCTAATCAAGGTAGAATTTAGGATCAAACGTGTGATCCGTGGGGGTCTTGGTGGTTGGTCCCCCATGGATTTCCAATTGATGACGTGTCCTTATAAATTATTCAATCCTGGAAAACCCCTTAAAATCAAATGGGCGACTACCAGGATTCCCACTACATAACACCCATGGACATCCGTTCCAACGATGCATAAACGAGAGTCTTCGAGACACCATATGCCGTCTTTCTAATAAGAACGAGGCCTTGAGGTTTTCTTGACAAAGGGCTACAAAGCTTGGACGGAAGACCAAAGAGGCCGTGTGTGAGCTACAGAGGACCGGAGGGACGGTGGTGTATGACGAAAATCCAAGCTGAAACCGTATTTCATGGCCTTGAGGACGGCCACAGATTAGCCCTGATTAGGAGCGAGCGGGGAGGGGGGATAACACTAGGTGGCACCTCCAGTTAGAGGACATTAATGGTGTCATTAGTTTGACATGATACGAAATGGGAGAGGAGCGGGCGTCTGGCCGAGCGCCATAAAAGCTTATTGATGACCGGAATCACTTCATTTGTGCTCATTGTCCCTTTAATTAGCTAATGCGGGAGAATCTATCCTCCGAGGTCGGCAGAGGAGCGGGCGACCTGCAGGCACAACGGCACGCGCTCTACTTGAGGGATCTGGGATATTTTGTTGTCAGCGTCGATACGCTGGTTACTATAATTATAGGAGTTTTATGTATGTGCGTCGAGCTCGGTTTCCAGAGGCTTCGTCCTACATGAGCCATTTATCCACAATCTGTTTTCAGATCGCTATAGCAGCCATATTGCCAACATATATACAAATGCTGCACCCCTGGGGTTCTGAGAACTTAGTTAAGGATACAAATTTCAGTATATTATTGTGAGATAGTACTAAAACTTTCAACAGACTGTAATGCACACCATGACCACTAGGTTGAACGATATAGTATAAACCTCTCTCAATGGAATATCACAAAACTGGTTAGTTATCTCACAGGACACCAAATACAACCTGGAACTAGTCAGGAGCATGTACTGGTATAGGGGCACACAGGCGCTTAAAGGGATCCTATCATTGGATACTAGAGATGAGCGAGTAATATTCGATCGAATACCTCGCTCCCATAGGAATGCGTGTAAGCGGCCTGAACACCATGGTTTTAAGTGCATCAAATATTCACTGTGCTTAACCCCTTGGTGTTCGGCCGCTTACACGCATTCCTATGGGAACGAGGTATTCGATCGAATACTACTCACTCATCTCTATTGGATACCCTTTAGAAAGGCTATTCTTCTTCTACCTTTAGAGGTCTTCTCCGCATCACCTTTCGGTAGAAATCCGGGTTTTCTTTGGTATGCAAATGAGTTCTCTTGCAGCACTGGGGGTGGTCCTCATTGCTCAAACAGCAATGGGGACGTCCCCAATGCTGCGATAGAAGTTTCCAGCGACGCCTCCATCTTCTTCTCGAACGCCCTCTCCCTGTGTCTTCTTCCATCCTGGGTTTCAATCTTCTAGGCCTCGGGCAGAGCCGACTGTGCATGCCCGGGCCACAAGAAAATGGCCGCTTACACCAGCTTACTGTATAAGTGGCCATTTTCTTATGGTCCGGGCATGCGCAGTCAGCTCTGTCCAAGGCACGATTGAAACCCAGGACGGAAGAAGATGCGGGGAGAGGCCATTCCAGAAGAAGATGGAGGCGTCGCGGGAGAGTTCTCTCACAGCATTGGGGATGCCCCCATTGCTGTTTGAGTACTGGGGCCCGCCCCTAGTGCTGCGATAGAACTCATTTACATACAGAAGAAAACCCGGATTTTTACCAAACGGCGGCGTGGAGAAGACATCTAAAAGGTAGGAGAAAAACAGCCTCTCTTAAGGCTATTCCTACGTGTTAAGGAGGGAAAAAAAAAGGGCATGCAATGATAGGATCCCTTTAACTTCAGAGGGGTCTTAAGGCCCAGGAGACGTAAGGGGCTCATAAGCACTGGTATAAATATTGAGATTGCAGCTTCCATCTGGCCCACAATCCAAGGAGATCCATAGATTACCTGAACCACACTAAGGTCGAATAAACTCCTTAGCACCCGGAATGAGGTAGAGGGCCCCGGACAAAAGATTGCACCGGGGCCGACAAGACTTTAGTTTCACCATTGGGGGCACATGACACTTTCTGTCATACTTTGAGGTAGACAAATAGGGGTAAATGTTCTACAACGTGTTCCATTTGGAAATCTGAGCACTTACCTTTGGAAGCTGCAGTCACGGCAGGAAGTATTCAGGAGACATCCCGCAGGTAGCAGAGGGGGAGGAAAAAATAAAAAAAATAAAATGTTAAAATTCATGAACAGTCTGTGTCCTATTGCTATAATCACACTGAAACAATATTGTAATGCAGAAAGACAGAAAATGTAAGCGTTCGGGCGACCCCCTGCAGATCCAATGCATTGTTAAAGAAGGAGCTTTTATCTCAGGGAAACATTGCAGAAAACATAGATATACACCTAGGTAGGGAGAATGGCTTAACATAAATTTTCAGAACCAGCTGGCGGCTTCCTCTGTGGGCAAATGTCCTTGACATGTAACTCCGGCCACAACCAATAACCATCAATCACAGGGCGCCGGGGAGGCTTTTGGTATGCAGACGACATAGGAGGTATTTAGAGGGCACGGGGCTGGCACGTGCTATCATTACAGAAAAGCCTTCAAAACGCTTCCAACAATGTCGAGGACAGAAAACATTAAATTAATTAAAAAAAGAAAAAAAATGGACTGAAGTAAAATTAAGGATGAGAGACTCCATTAAACGGTGGCTTGGGGGCGAGTAAGGATGTAGAGAAGGGAGACAATATCATTACGTTGTAAAAGGACACGTCCTACGGTGCCGTCACTAGGGAAAACAAAGCATTAAAGGGGGCGCATCACAAACATATTTAGATACTTAGTTCTACTGTTAAGTTATTTGCACCCTGTAATAGGGGTCTCTACACAGATTCTGACGCAGTTGGAATTTTCTTTCTAGCCCCCACCGTTCTTGAGCAATCTGATATTCTAACTAAACTCTCTAATCTCAAGTGGGTGAAGTTAGGCAGGAGCAGGCAAGAGGGGCGTGACTAGGAGCACCAATCAGAGGAGAGACTGGAAGAGTCACGCCCCCCCCCGTTGCATGGCCCTGCCTGACATAACCCACTTCACTTTAGGGAGTCTAGTTTGTATATTAGGCACCAAAACTAACAGCACCAATTGCTCAGGATGGTGAGGGCTAGAACGAAAATATGGTCTCTAGAATGCTTACCAAGCACAGCCCAGTATGTGTTTGTACAAGGATAGATAGATAGATTTTTTTTTGCTTACAGGCTGTACTTGGTATAGCAGTCCAGCCCAAATTTTTGAAGGTCAAGGGTTCAGCTCACCTAAGTGCCACTAACTTTCATACAGCTGATCAATGGAGGTCCCAAGTGTCAAACTTTCCTACTGATCTAATGATGACCATTCCTAAGAATAAGACATTAAGATCATATCCCTGAAACTCCTTTAATCTTGATTCAGCCAACTCTCCTAGGAGTCCTGTCAGGATTTACTCGGCCTATACCTCAAAATCATGTTTGGAGAGAAGGCTGTCAATCATCCTGTGTGGGAGGAGTAATCAGGACTCACTGCGTCTCCTAAGAGTCCTGCTAGATTTTATTATGCCTTTACCCCAAAATTATGTCTGGAGAGAAGGCTGTCAATCATCCTGTGTGGGCGAAGTAATCTGGACTCTCACTCTCTCTCCTAGGAGTCCCATTAGGAAATCATGTGTGTGGAGAGAAGGCTGTCAATCACACTGTGTGGGCGGAGTAATCAGGACTCTCACTGCCTCTCCTAAGAGTCCTGCTAGATTTGAGTATGCCTTTACCCCAAAATCATGTGTGGAGAGAAGTCTGTCAGTCATCCTGTGTGGGAGGAGCAATCAGGACTCTCACTCTCTCTCCTAGGAGTCCCATTAGGAAATCATGTGTGTGGAGAGAAAGCTGTCAATCATCCTGAGTGGGCAATGAAATCAGGACTCTCACTCTCTCTCCTAGGAGTCCCATCAGGAATTTAAGTGTGTGGAGAGAAAGCTGTCAATCATCCTGTGTGGGAGGAGTAATCTGGACTCTCACTCTCTCTCCTAGGAGTCCCATCAGGATATCATGTGCGGAGAGAAAGCTGTCAATCATCCTGTGTGGGCAATGAAATCAGGACTCTCACTCTCTCTCCTAGGAGTCCCATCAGGAATTTAAGTGTGTGGAGAGAAAGCTGTCAATCATCCTGTGTGGGAGGAGTAATCTGGACTCTCACTCTCTCTCCTAGGAGTCCCATCAGGATATCATGTGCGGAGAGAAAGCTGTCAATCATCCTGTGTGGGCAATGAAATCAGGACTCTCACTCTCTCTCCTAGGAGTCCCATCAGGAATTTAAGTGTGTGGAGAGAAAGCTGTCAATCATCCTGTGTGGGAGGAGTAATCTGGACTCTCACTCTCTCTCCTAGGAGTCCCATTAGGAAATCATGTGTGTGGAGAGAAAGCTGTCAATCATCCTGAGTGGGCAATGAAATCAGGACTCTCACTCTCTCTCCTAGGAGTCCCATCAGGAATTTAAGTGTGTGGAGAGAAAGCTGTCAATCATCCTGTGTGGGCGGAGTAATCAGGACTCTCACTGTTTCTCCTAAGAGTCCTGCTAGATTTTATTATGCCTTTACCCCAAAATCATGTGTGGAGAGAAAGCTGTCAAACATCCTGTGTGGGAGGAGTAATCAGGAC